>NC_085025.1:13340248-13602748 GCF_963692335.1 Osmerus eperlanus
CGTGACAGCATGAGAGCAACGGCAGGTAATACATAAGGATTAATTGCACTAGCTGCAGGCCTAATAGCACTGGACCAACTTTTTTAACAGTATTGTTCGATACGGTTAGTCCCAAAGCACAATAATACACATTAAAAAGCATATGCAAGGTAATACAACATTTAAATGTATGTTTGAAATAGAACCTTAGCACACGTCACAAGGAACCTCAGCCTACTACCTAAACTAAGGTGACATAACTGGAACACTCAGGCTTACTCATCACAAAGTAATCCTGAATAGAAAAATGGGGGTCTGTTGACAAAAGGAAGTGTTGTAATAAAGACTAGGCCTTATACATCAAAACATATCAAATGTGCTTAATATAAGCTATCCCTTAGCTCACATTTTGTTTCAATCTTAGTTGAACAGGCCTCGATGTCTTATATGTCACCACTAGCTCAAAGGGGAAATCCGGTTGTCCAGCAAAGATTTCTGTGTTCTGCCCAGTGGGCGTAATGTAGCCTAATTGTCTCCCTCAAGAAGACTTCATTACTGGGGTGTGACAGATAGAGATGGGAAGTATGGATAGGTCTGTTAAAAGACGAAGCAAAGAAAGGAAATGTAGTATAGTTGATCGCTTCTGCAGTCTCTCACTAGATAGGGCTCTGGAATGTGTGCAAATGCAAAACAACTATGACAGAAAGCAACTCTGGGCTGTTAAGGTCAATGCACTTTAAATGATCTAAAAGAGGATGTTGTGGAGAAATGCTTCTTCTGCTGTAGTCCAATACAATCATCAACTATAATTGCTCAACAGAGCACTCGTGTGGACAAAATATGAATTACACCCCATTAACAACTTCCCACTCAGCGAAAAGACGGAAACATAGGCCTATGTAATTGAGGAGAAGATAACTCCAAAGCAGAAAATAACTTGCAGTAATTTGCAGTAACAATGCAGTTTTATGCATTTGAAAATAGTGGAGAATGGCAAATCTACAAGCATAGATGTTAAAATTGACTTCATGTTTCTGCTATAGATCTTAAAAGGTGCTTTACACAAGCAGCAGCACAGAGGAAGAGCGTCTTTAACAAAAACAAAATAGATTTTTATTCAAGCCAACCAATAACATGACCATTGTTCCCCCTAACCAACTGCAAACCAAACATGCTATTACACCACAAGACAAGCAAGCTTCTGTTTCAATAGGTATGAACCCACAATCATGCAAGACAATGGTTTACATTTTTAGATATTTTAAGGATAGCACACACACTGTAAGATTTTAGGATTCAATATGTTTATTATGTTCACTGTGTGCACCTGCCCAAAAAAAGAAAATTCCTGGTTTGTGAACACTTACTTGGCGATTAAACACAATTCTGATTCTGATTTAGACAATAATTCTCTCTCAAGACAGCCCTACAATGAGAAGCTAATGTTCAGTGTACCATCTGATATGGCAATTGTACAGTGCAGAAAAAATGGCCTTCATGAATGGCATAGGCAGCATGAGATAAGCTTAATAGGCTACACCAAGTCAGACCTCCATATTGCTTTCATTTCACTTGGCAGAGGAAACTCTCACGTGCGTCACACGGTGGACTGCTAGGGCTTTCCAAACATTCCGGAGCGGTTTGGAAGAACCACAGCTTGTTTGCTGCTCTAGAAGGAACAGCTGTTAGCTAAACTGAAAATCTTCAAATCACACACTTCTTTCTTCTTCTGTCTACTGTTTGTTAAAAAATGCAGGTTTGTTAAAGACTTGGTAGTGGACATGGTATTGGAAACCTCATTGGTGGTTTTATATAAAGTAATTAGGGAAAAAGGGAAGAGAGACCAGGAAAGAACTGTCAAAACAAGAAACACATGAAGAGGTTTTGTCAAAAAGGAGCAACATGTTGGCTTATTCGACCTAATAAAAACTCTAATCAGCATAGTGAATTCATTTTGAATGTCTGAACTCTTATCTCTGAGCCCAGATTCCGTTTCCAGAACCAGTAAAGCGCAAAACCTAGATATAAACCACACTCTGCATTAGGCAGCTTCCAGCCTGGTGTCTATTTCTTACTCCTCCAGTGGGGGATGGAGTTGCCTAGCCAAAAACTAGGAAAGTCAAAATGTAATTTCTGTAGAGAAAGCAGGAAATGGTTTGTGCGTTGCCACTGCACAATGCTAACGGATTGTAATTCACTTTCCCTTGAGACACTATATCTTTGTTAATGGAAATAGTATCTAATTACAAGCCTATTATGTGGGATCAGCAAAGTCATAAGAAAGAATCAACAGCAGTCAATTATTCAAACTGTACTTCAGGAAATTGTCTCTAATCAAATTTGTGAAAGGAGGGTTTTTTTTCTACATTATTTTCTAATTGCTTCAGGGAGACTGTAGCTACCCCTAGAGGCTAGACAGTAAATTCAGCCAAGGGACTTCATAACAGTGACTTTCTTCCACTGGGTGGACTTACAGGTAGTGTAGCTGGTATGTGGGGGAAGAACCCAGCGCTCAGATGTCTTCTTCTTTGGGCTTGGTGTGGTAGTTGGACTAGTTTAATGTTGCCATGAGGCAGATAGATATTCCACTGCTGGGCCAGGCTCCTGTCATCTTCCACCTTTCGAGAGGAATATGTTGTACAAGTCTGTCTAAGTAGACAGTACTGCAGTGAGAATATTAGTGAAAGTCAAGTATGTTTTAGAGACATGACATCCAGAATGTACAAATATCAGTTTCGATGTGACATGACACTGACTTTTAATGGTTTGGCTATAGTTTATACCAAAATGATTTGTTTCATGTTCATTTGTCGTTTCTGATCCTAAATGGTTTACCTAAAAACCTTCCAGCTATTTTAAAATGTTTCTCCAGATTTCTGCAATTCTAGAGCTGTCCAAGTTCTTCATTTTAATTGGAGATGGGATGCTTGCTGGACAGAGCATAGGGTTAATACAATCATGTTTAGCATTTACATTTAGTCATTTAGCAGAAGCTCTTATCCAGAGCGACTTACAGTAAGTACAGGGACATTCTCCCCGAGGCAAGTAGGGTGAAGTGCCTTGCCCAAGGACACAACGTCATTTGGCACGGCCGGGAATCGAACCAACAACCTTCTGATTAATAGCCCGACTCCCTAACCGCTCAGCCATCTGACCCCCCCACTCTAGCATAACATGTAACGTGTTATTGAACTCCATGTTTGTGGTTGTCTCTGTTCCCAACCATACGTTCCCTTACACACACACACACACACACACCGACCAGTTTATAGCCTACTTTCCTAATGGACATTAAGATGAGGGATCATAGAGCTGAGGGAGCCTAGAGCAAAAAGATTTTGTTGGGGGAACATTTTCTCTAGTCTAGTGTATTGACAGGCGCACTGTTCCGCTAAACTGAAGGCAAATTGACTGGACTGCAATGCAAATGAGTTGGCTACAACTTATACTTTACCTCTGCAGTCAAGTTTTCATCGGAGAAACTGTACAAGGAAAACAGCAGTCATGTATCAGTCAGTCAGTCTCATGTATCCCCACATCTTCGTCATCTGGCGTCTGAATGGATGTTGTCCACCCGGTTTAACCCCGGTCTACTTGCTGAACGAATTTTGCATTTGTCATACTTTTTTTCCTTTAAAACGTATTGAGGCAATACAAATTGTTTGAAAGTAGCTTGCTGTTTTGCTCACGGTGCTTCTTACAGTTTTTTTTTTTGCTTTGGTACTATTTTCACAAGTAAGGTGTACATTTTCAAAACTCTTAGTACAAAAATCCAAACTGATCACACTTGTAAAGCAGCTAGTCATTCTTTCAAAACCTGATGGAATGCTTTCAGTCCACATAATCATTGTTTCAAACATAAGATTATTGTAATATGTAATGGGAACATTTGGATTAATGACCGAAACACAACAGTATGATCTTCTTTCAGTTTAGTACTTTTAACAATCAGTTCATCCAACAGCAAACAATGCAAGATACATGTTTCAAATCGGCCTTAGAAGTGCTGAAATGAATATGCTACAGTACTATGTAAAAGACAGATTACACAGTTTCACATTAGGCAATACACTTACATTACTCACATTTACATAATAAATAATAATTTCCAAAATATCCATCCTATGTGTAATCAGGTGAAGGATCAATGAAGACATTGTCTACACTCATTTGGGCAAATTACGTAGTTTTTACTATTTTTCAGATATAATTGTAACATAGGTATACTTTCTATTATGTAACTAAATGAGAACAAAACATAACATTTAGAGGCCCCATGCCCACCTCTCTGACCTCTCTGTTGGTGCCCATGCCCACCTTTCTGACCTCTCTGTTGGTGCCCATGCCCACCTCTCTAACCTCTCTGTTGGTGCCCATGCCCACCTCTCTGACCTCTCTGTTGGTGCCCATGCCCACCTCTCTGACGGATCCCTTGTCGACGAGCTTTTCCTATTCCTTGCTGTCTATCCTGCTATGAAGGATTTTTTTTTTGCGCCCCCACTTTTACGTATACATATCTACAGTAATATTGACCAATTGTGGTTACCCCAATCTGAAATCAAGTAGCAATAACGAGTATTCATCATGTGTGGTTACGGTAAATGATATGTTCGTACAAAAACACATTTTATTTCTGTATTTCTCAAAATCAATATACTGTTTATTGCTGAAATGAAAATATATAGGTTTACCAAACGGTTCAGTGATTAACCATTAAGATCAGTTGGATTACGTGTTGGTCAAATGTATTTACGCAAATTAAATGAGAAGCATATCAAAAGTATTGTGAGCATTGCATTGTGAAAGACAATTACTTAATATGAAAGGTATTTCTTTGATGACACACTGATTAGGTGTCATAAAAAAGTGATTGTGTATTTTGTGTATTGTACTTTGTCAATTGAACATGTGATTACATGTTTGAAAAAACAGACTTTTTGATGATCTGCTTTGAGTTTTGTACTAACAGTTGTGAGGTTTTACCACATACTTGTGAAAATAGTACCAAAGCGAATAATTTTTTTTTTATTTTGCTATACCTTCCTTATCAAATTGACTTTTCTTATGGAATTGACTTGGGCATAGGGTTTATAGCTTAAAATAGCCACTTACACTCCACATTTTGCTGTGCCTTGTCTAATTCGAGAATTGAAAGCGGGCTTTAGCTTGCTAATTTCGCCGTTTATGGTGACCTAATAATTAATGTGCTCAAAACCTGCCTAAACTCAACTGTGATATTTTTTTTTAGCAACTCAATGTATATATTTCGGGCTTGATAAATGTTTGATAAAATACTGGTATAAAGCCAGCAACAGCACATTTTTTTTTTTACAATCCAGCAGGCACACCTTAATAATTTAAACAGGTGTTAACTTTGGCATGCCGCAGCTCAGTGCACATCTATTGCAAATCTAGAACCGATGCTCCTCTGGTAGCCTAAATCTTATCTGAATCTTTGACGAATAAAAGTGTACTCAAAGTCAAAGACACAATCTGCCTCAATGCTGGTATTCAAAGATGCGCTTTTTATGACAGCTTATGACAGTGAACTAAACGGTTATTTATTGGTTGACTGTCTACTGGAGTATTGGTACCCACACTGAATGGAAACAGGTTCCAGATAGCCTATGCTACATCACAAAACTGCATAATTGCATCAAAATATGGATTCAGTGACTGGCCACTGTTTATGTACCTCAGGTTATACTTTAGGTTTCCTTGACCCCTATACAGTCTCACAGTGAAAAAAAGCTGTGAGACTGTAAAAACAGGATCTGCATATTTTGAATACAGTCTGGTCAGTTTTGCAAAGCCTCTGGTTTCAACATCTGGTTAATACTGTAGGCACAAAGGATCCCTTTCCTCAAATGTCAACATACTAATTGATTAAAATTGCTGGCAGTTACAGTACACTAAGGAGTCTATACACCACATTGGTGCTGATTAGAGGTTAAGTCATGAAACAGTGGGGCAGCAAAATATTGACAGTATAAAAATGGTTTACATTGTGAGTATTCACGTTTTATTAGATTGACAGAAGGCTTCTATTTCCAAAACAACATTTGTCATGTCAGAGACTACTAAAACACCCTGTCAAGCAACAAGTATACCAAGTATACCAACATAAGTACGTTAAAACAAAGCCATTTCAGAGCCTAAACCTGGTCAACCAATGCAATAAAACCAAATAAATGACAGTGACAGTGACAAAGAGTTTAATTGAAAATTACTCCAAAACTCCTCTGAAACATGGTATATATTACCATTGCCATCCAAAAGTCATAGGTAAAAAGTCAGGAGTCAGGTGGCTGAGCGGTGAGGGAATCGGGCTGGTAATCCGAAGGTTGCCAGTTCGATTCCCGGTCATGCCAACTGACGTTGTGTCCTTGGGCAAGGCACTTCACCCTACTTGCCTCGGGGGGAACGTCCCTGTACTTACTGTAAGTCGCTCTGGATAAGAGCGTCTGCTAAATATGTAAATGTAATGTAAAAATAAAAAACCTGACATTTTACAAGAGGAATAAAAGTCCACATTAAATGAACGTTGCACTGACTTTTAAGCCTCCATGCTGGGACAGAAAGAAGTATAGATCTTGGCTGCCAACCTACAGTATTGGCAGGACAATACATTATTACTCACAACACAATTCTTGCCTTGTGCAAGCACCTCACTGACTGCGATAAATTGGCTGATAAATTGGTTGACACAAGTCGTTTGTGATTTTAATAAGCACCCATTTTGCAAAACACAAGACAGTTTATAAAATACACCAACTATTACTGAAAAACAATGGTTAAACCAAGAGCTTAAGAATGCTTCCCTATTATTATTTAGTTCTAAAAAAAAAATTCTGTTTTAATTTCGGTCAAAACTTCTGAGCAAACCGTATTTACCCATCCATTTTGGCTAAACCATCATGAACATAAAGCAATAGCCTATTACTACATTAAAGTTTTTTTCAGTAGTAATATTATATTGAAGCCAAACATTTTTGTGAAGTCTTGGTTGAGCACTTAACGGAATACACGGAAGAATGGAGCCACCAGTTACTCCCTTTTTTCTTATGTTTAACATTTGATTGTCTAACATTTAAGCGCTGTGAATCTGCCCACAGCAATGGATTTCAATGGTTGCCAACCTTGTAATGGCAGGCCTCTGGGGTATTTTACTTGTAGTGGTGGTAAATACACTCAACTGCTGAATATTGTTGCTTCATCAACCATGTACCCTTCAGGATGTTGAGTTGTGATTATGTTCACTCTGCAGTGTTACAAACATCAAGGATCCCAATCCCAAGCAAGCCCAAGAGAAACCGCCTAACATGCAAGAGTACTTTCTCTATTGGCTATAAAACGCAACTGTGAAAGAAAGTGTCCCTTTTTAGCAAACATAAAATCAACAAATCAAGGCAATTGTAAAGCCCTTACTCAAAGATGCTAATTTACCAATGATACCCACTCAAGCTGAGGCAAAAAGAAAACAATGTAAATGTATCCAGAAACAGTCTCTGAAGTGAATGTAGACATTACTGTTTGATCCTATACAACACACGAATGGCAAGTATTTATTTTAATTAAATGTCAGTGTCATTTTCAGCAAGACAAATTTTGAGTCACATTCGTTTATATATAAATTCAACGGCAGATATGACTTTTTGTTTTTGTACAGCAGTCACTTCAATACAGCAGTATTTACAAAATAACTGATAAGGCAAAAGAGAAAGTGAAAAAGTTCTTTTGTAACATGGATGCTCTGTTGGAGAATTGTATATCAACCAAAGGAGCACAAAATGTGTTTCTGATGTTTCCTGTGTATTTATTCTAGTGTTTTTGTCTGTTTAGCTTGCTGGAGATGTTCCATTTCAATGTCCAAATTCAATGTTTACTTACAGTATATGACTATGCTACCCCTCAAACGTTTGGAAAACCAGGAAGTGAATTGACTAACATAAAATACTGAAGTGAAATGTCATGAGAGTGCAAATGAAAATGAGTGTAAATGAAAGGCACCATATACAGATCATTTGTTTGTTAAATGCAAATTGTGCCATGGAATCTCAACCATGGTCTCATTGCACAATGTAGACTGTTTTATGAAATTAGTAAAAGCAATACACTTGCTAAATATATTTTAGAGATCAAAATTGGACTATTTGTTGATAAATAGATTGATAGTCAGAATCAACACTGATTTGTCTAACATTGGTTTTGTTTTTGTGAAGAGCATGAGGTACAGATAATGTGAGTTCCAAAATGAAGCACTTTAGCCCTCATCAACAAAAATGGAACATACTGTATGCATACAATTTGAAAGTGCATATTTTATAGGGATTCTATTTTTGGTATTCAAGTGCATACATCTGTTATCACATTTATGGCTTTTTAACAGACACACAGATTCAGCGTGGACATTGGATCCAGCCTCTCATAGTCTTTTGGTGTGTTTGGAGTTGTAGTGACTACGCATGTCTTTACGGAGACGGAACTTCTCTCCACAGACCCCACAGATATACAGGTGCACATCCATATGCTTCTCCAGATGCTCCCCACTAGGAAAGATCTGGAAGCACACCTGGCAGATGGTCTCACCGGCCGAGAGGTGCGAGATCATGTGACGCACGTGATCATGCTTAAGGAAGGTGCCCTGGTCGCAGACGGGGCAGACGTAGCGCGCCATCCCCTTGTGCATGTCGGTGTGTAGCCGGAGCTGCCGCTCGCGCAGGAACTGTTTACCACACGTCTGGCAGGTGAACTGCTTTTCCTTTGTGTGGACCGTGTAGTGCTCCCGGAGGTGGCAGCGCTGATAGAAACCCTTGAAGCAGATGCTGCAGAAGTGCTTGCGTCGATGATCCGGCTCCGCCCCGTCCTCCAGCATGGTTGGGCGGAGAAGCTCCTGCTCATGGCAGACAAGAGTGTGCTCCATGGCCAGACTCTCACTTTGGAACAACAAGCCACAGTGGGGGCAAGTAAGGTCAGTCCCTTCAAGCGAGCCCTCCTCCATGGCCTGTGGGTCTTCCAGGAGAGGAGAATGATCTTCTCCATGGGAATCAGATTCGGCACCCTGGGGTTCTCCACAACGTTCTGCATGCTCCTGGAGCTGCCGTCCTTTAATTAAGACTTGTCCACACCTCCCACAGGCACAGATGTGCCCCATGTGATTGGAGATGTAGTGGCCTGATTGGTCCTCCTCGGTTAGCAGAGCTCCACAGAGTTCACATGGCATACAATCTGTATCCAGATTTTCCTCTTTAATCTTGCGCACCTTTGCAGGTAGGGCAGAATCCTCACTGTTTGACAGGTCTCCATCCAAAAGATCACTGCCGTCCTCCATGCCTGAGACTCCAGCCTCAGGATCATGGTTAAATCTAGCCTGATCACTCTTAGTGTCCTTGTATGCATTGCTCCTTGTGCTACTGCAGTCTCTGGCACTGTGCTCCCCCACCTGGATTACTTTGATGCCATCCATATTTGAAACAACATTTTCTTCTGGCTCTGTCTTGATGGAAATAGTCCTGATAGATGCAGGCTCATTTTCTGTTCCGGTAGCTACAGATCTGATCACGGATTCAGAGTCTGACTTGTGGTCTGGCCAATCCTCTTCACCTTTGCAGACCACCCTGTGCTCCTCGATTCCCTCTGATGCTGAGCTCTCCCCCTTGTTGGAATCATTATCTGCATCTGCACTGGTTCGGGGAGCCTGGAAGGCAGCCTTCCTGTTGGTGCATGTGAGGATGTGTTCAATCAGCAGCTTCTCACAGCTGAAGACAAAGCCACAGTCATCACAGGTGTAGGTGCGGCCAAAACGGGGACGCTCTTTAAGGGTGGCACTCCGGCCTCCAGACCTTTTCCTCAGGTCACATGGCTGCTCAGCCATGCTATCTACAAGCGGTGGGGCGGCTTTCAAAGGAAGTGCCGCCACCTCCTCCACCACCACCACGGGCCTTTTCACTGGAGGTGTGAAGCTTGGACACACAGGAGTGCTGACAGCCTTTGGCGTGCGCTCAACTTCAGGGACACTGGGCTTCTGCTGCTCAAACATGCGGACTCCAAACATCATCTTTCCATTAGCGGGGCCAGTGGAGGAAGAGGAACTGGATGAGGTGGAAGAAGAGGAGGAGGCTGAGGAGGACGGAGTAAGATTGGAGCTTCTGATATCGCGGAGGTCTTCCAGCGAGTCGGGGATGTAATACATCTGCAGATAGGCCATCGAAGCTTTGAGCTCCTCAAACTCATAGCTGCCCACCATGATTCGGCCAAGATACATGAGCTGCAGGATTAAGTCGAAGCACTCTGCGCTGATCTGCATATTGCTGAGGTCCAGACGGGCCGTTCCCTGCTGGTCTCTGATGAACATCATCCTAAAGTAGGAGCTGCAGGCGGCCAGTACAGCCTTGTGGGCCCGGAAGTAGATGTCTCCAATGGCAATGCAGCAGTCGCACAGGAAGCCCCACTCTCGCTGGTTGTTGAGCTGCTGCAGGACATGCTCGCTGTGGCTAGGCCTCGCCATCACACTAGGAAAGGAGGGAAAGGGGGCGGGGGGTGGGATAAGTGGTTTACCAATGTTGATCTATGTTTAGCAATGATTCACTCTGAATGAAAAGACTTACAACTCTTATCAAAATACTTCCGCTTCAAAGCATATAAAATATGTATAGGTATTTACACAAAATTGAAAGAAATTGAAATATTAACCAAATTAAAAGCTGTTTTTGGGATCAATAGTAACACACATTTCAATTTTGATCAAACCCACAAAAACCCATCCACTGTCAATTTTGTTTTCTATAATAGCAAAATATGTCTCAACTCAACATAAATTAATTTCAAGTACAAATGTCCACCTATTGAAACCCATTTTGTTTTTCACTTTAAAAGTCTGCATGTGTCTTCTCACGACATGAAGGTAAACTATAAATAGGTCACTCCCATAATTAGACAATCTCAAAATGTATGTCTGCAATTATAAACTATATGGTTCCCCGTCATCATTACATTAGGCAAATGATTTATGTCATAAATAAGTACTCAACTTTTATTTACAATTTAAAGTTTATGGCTTGTGTTTTCACAGTGTATGTTTCAGTGTATGTTTTATGTTTTGGCTACCCGCAATGTTTGGGGCTATCTCGTTGTTATGATCAGTGACCTATGCACTTTTGTAAAGCTCTCTTTTGGAAGTCGCTTTGGATAAAAGCGCCTGCTAAATGCATAAATGTAATGTAATGTGTTGCTCCAAAGCCTCACTTACCATGTGAAGAGAAGCAGTCATCACACACACACACACACACATTATATGCATGTGTATACACATTACTGTTGCATAATGTCTGTGGCAGCCTAATGTGGGTGTGTGGGTGCTACTCTTCACACGCATTACGAGCAAGCACTATTAGTAGCCTATAGTTCACAACTAGGTACATTTAATTCAATAGGAAATCAAGCTATCAAACCATTACCACGACGTCCCATAAATATAAGTATTAAGGTGATATATACACCTTACTGGCTGGGAATAACAATTTCTTCTTTGTCGGGACTCGTCGTCAGCTCAAATTGAGAGGTTGACATCCCGCCCACGCATTGCCATTGGCCTATTTTAGAGACTCAGTCGTGCGGGTATGGTGGTTGTCAATCACACCGCACTAAAAGTAATTTAGAGGCTATGTGTGACAAATAATAACTAATAGACCAAAAGTGAGACAGCGACAATCGCTAATTCTTTATAATCTATTTGGGAAAACAAACAAAGTGAGAGCGCAAAATGGAGAGGGCTCTGAATCTGTGTTGTCAGAATCTCACGCAGGCACGCACTGCCACCCCCGCGCTGCTTCCCGCATTCACGCTATGAGAAAAAAAGGCACTGGGTTTTTCCGAACGCAGGAATGTTTACTCCCCTAAAACAGTGAACAAATACTTACCGAATATGAAGGAGGCCACCCGTGGATGTTGTAAAACTCAAGTTAATCTTTACTGCCCAAAAGTTCCACCTTAACCGCTTTTATTCAAGCCTCAAGTTGTGTCGAGAATAATCGCGAGGGCGAAGCCCCTTCTGCAGCACGGATGAAAGAACTTCCGCACAGCCGCTTTGCGAGCTTGCTCACCGCACTGGGTCTGTCTGTGAGAGATCCAGCCCCACTCACGCAAATCCAACCCCTTTGAGACAGGGTGTATAAAAGAATAACACGACATTCAATAGTGTTGGTTGAAGTGTGTTGTAATATTACTGGAGTTTTAAGCCATGCGGTAGCAAAACACGTTTAAGAATAAATATAGGTTAGGGTGTTTTTCGAATACATAGGCTAATTAGTTAGACTACTTATTATAAATGTTATCTATAGAGACAGATATATCTGTATACATATAATGAGCAGGGGTTTCCCAAGATTTACATGTCGGCTTCACTTTAGAACGTCTAGGCCAATCATTAACTTTCTGTTATGTCCTTGTTGCATCGTTAGACAAAAAACGAATACGATTTGAATATCCAAATCCAATAGGCCAAATTCAAAACAAACATAATTTTTGCTTTGACATTTGGCAACTGTGCGCATTTGTAAATCTGCTTTTATGTCCCGCGTGTTTAACAATCTTTCTCCAATTAAACAAACACATTCATACAGTGTAAATATCCGTGTTTCTACAGCGCACAGGTGATTTCATACCTTTGTTTAGACAGACAGACAGACAGCAAACGTAGAGTATTTTTACAGTCACGTGATGAGAAACAAGCTTATTTGACAGTCGCACAGGAAGACGCGCGAGATAGTGCGAGAATATATCTGCAGCAACAAATACACTATAGATCAAACCTGATATATTTTGCAAATTGGTGGTAAGAGAGACCTTTACATTAATCATCATCATGCATACTGTGTTTGCAAATGCAATGTAGAGTCAGCATGTCTCAAAAGGGTTGTGTAGTTTGTCGAGGTGCACGGTTGTTGATTTTGCCTGGAACACTTGATTCCGTCGGCAGAAACACTTAATGGGCTACAACAGACGTATGGGAATCGATATGTTGCGGGGTCGTGAAACAAGCTTGTAGTTATTTGGTTTATGCCAATTCTAAAAGGTCGTTTGTAAGTGTTAGAATATGTATGAGGTATTGCATTTAATCTCCACTAAACTGTACGTTTAGCAACGGGATGCAATCCGCTACGGTTATCATTAAAATGCATGCTTTGTTGCCAGGTCTATCATTGTCCCGTCTGCTTTTAAGTTGATTAAATTAACTAAATAACATGTTGCGAAGTCCGAAATCAAGGGGATCTAAACCATTTTAGTATACCCAATTCAATCACGTAACATGTAATTCCATCAGCTGGGCTCTCTTTACAATACAACGTTAACAAATGCAGTTCAAACACGCACACAGAGACGAGCTGGGGTTTATGTCTGATTCAGTTACTTAAGTTATTGTATAGGGACTATATCGTAGTTCATGTCAAGGGTTGCCATTAGATTGAACCACCTAAAATCAAACATTGAGTTGTAAAAAGTTGATCCAGAGGCCAACATCTGGCTAAGACCATAGCCTAAGAAAAAACTTAGAAGATCACATTTTTTGACCAGCAGAGTACGCCATTGTTTCAGAAAAATGTTACGACCATATGGCAAGATGTGTCCACTGTCAAATACATAGGCCTACTTGCAATGGTAATGAAACAATACATATTTTTCTAAGTACTCTATTGTTTTAACCTGTAGGCTACTTTAGCTTCGTTTTCTTAGTCTGTGTCAATGTTTGCCTGTTCGTCCATGTCACACTTCATGTCATGTTTGCTCGAAAGCCCAGCTTTTTGTTAATTTAATGCACAATAAACAATGTGTATAGTGCAGTATTCCTTTATAGTACCTTACTGTACAAACAAATGTCACTTATTTTGACAGGCTGAGAGGGGGCGTGATGGATGTGTCCGGCCACAGTCTGTTCCTACTTCAACAGCTGAACGTCCAGAGGGAGTTTGGCTTTCTGTGTGACTGCACCGTCGCCATCGGCAACGTGTACTTCAAGGCCCATCGGGCGGTCTTGGCTGCCTTTTCCAACTACTTCAAGATGATATTCATCCATCAGACCAGGTTAGCTACTTATACAGTATGGAAGCTTCATAGCATGACACCAAACCATTTTTGGCAGTATATGACAGGTTTGTGTACAATGTGCAAATGGCCTGATAAAGGTTTCCACTTGTATTAGACATGTCTCAATGTATGTACTCTATAGGGAAATATCTTGAATGTACCATAGCTTGCAAGATGTCCAATGGTTCAACCAAACATACAATCAAAAATCTCAAACTGAACTATAGAAAGTCGATGCTAAACAAAAACCCAGTACACCTCACCGTTCTCCCATTCTCAATCTTGAAACTAGTTTATTATTTCCCCAGTGAGTGCATCAAGATCCAGCCTACGGACATTCAGCCGGATGTCTTCAGCTACTTGCTCCACATCATGTACACAGGCACGGGCCCCAAACAACCTGTTGACCAGGGCCGATTGCAGGAGGGTATCAAGTTCCTCCATGCCTATCAGCTGTGCCGCAAACCTGGGGAGGGAGGCCCTGATGCCACCTCTGACATGGTCCGCATGTCCAACCTTTACGGCATCCAGATTTCCTCTCAACTGGCCAACAAGGACGGCCCCGGCAGTGCCAAAGGTGGTGCTGGGCCCCAGGGAGGAGGCCCTGAGGACGGGCGGTCATCCAGTCGGGCCGGCCGCTCTCACAGCCAGCTCTCGCTAACCGTCGGGCTGGAAGGGGTGCCCTCTGACAGGCTGTCGTCTGGCCTACGAGCCGTATCGTCTGTTGCGTCTGGGGACGACTCGGACCTCTCTGCTCGGATCAAGCAGGAGAGAGTGGAGGCAGACGAGGGGGAGGATGGCGAGGGAGAGGAGGGCCAGGGAGTCCACTCTCCTTCTCCTGCCCAGGGGAGAAGTCCCTGCCAGAGCCTCCTGTTCAAGGACAGCCCCCTGGCGCTGCTTTGTCCCCGCTGCGGCGAGCGCTGCTCGTCCCCAGAGGGGCTTCGCGAGCACCTTTTCAACCATGCTGCCTGTGCCCTGGATCCCAGTGGACTCATGGAGGGGCTTTCCCAGGGTGGGGGCGACCTTGGGGGGGGGGCCGAGGACAAGCATGCTGCTGGGCAGGAGCAGCTGGATGCAGGCTGTCTGGAGGAAGCCTTGAGGCAGAGCCAGGCATTGGCGGACGAGCTAGCCGCGGAGCTACGGCGTAGCAGAGGCGGTGGCGGAGGTACGAGTCCTCCCCAGACCACCACCACCACATCCAGCACACATACTCGAAAGCGCAAGATAGCGTGCGCCGTGTGCAGCCTGCGGTTCTCCCAGAAGAGCCAGTTACAAGAGCACATGTACACACACACTGGGAAGCCATCCCGCTACCATCGCTACAACCGCCTCTGCAGCCAGCTCATCCACGCCTCGGGGCATTTCTGTGAGGGTCCACCAGAGGGCGGGGGTGGTGTCACATCAACAGCTGCAGCTTTGGATGCCAACAGGGACACCCAGGACAATGGCAGCTCTTGCTACTCACTAGACTCTGAGATTTCACAGGAGAGTGTTGATGGTGTCCCTGTTGAATGAGTTACGTACTGTACTGTGGAGAAAAAAAGAGTACATGCAACACTGAACATTACAGCGGTTTTATTTTCAAAGTAACTTGATGTGGTCAAACTTTGTGGGGTAACTTTGTATATTACTATGTAATGCACCACAGCAATTTAACTGTATCTGTTTTTGTTTCATTTGAAGTTCGTATGGAGTGGAAAGACTAATATTATATACTTGTTACATGTAATGATAAAAAGTTATTCCCCTAAGAGCTACTTTGAAACAATGCCGATGTTAGGGATAGTGCTGCCAAGGGAATACATTTTTACTCTCCTCAAGAACCACTAACTTATCATCTATCTAATCTATCTCAAATGTTTGAATCAAAATCATGGTGCATCGTCTACATTGTGTCACTCATATCTCTGTATACCTTGTAATGTGATTCCAGTGTCAGTGTGTGCCTCTTATTCCGTTGCAGTATGTGAGGAGTCTGGATAGAATAGACAACTTTCTTTTAAAGAATGTGTTATCTTTCTGGTGTTACCAGCCGATATAGATTGGAAGTGTTTTCTGAAATGTGTTACAGTAAAATCATTGTACCGGCATAATAGGTCATCCTTAAATTTTTTCCAATCTGGTGATCTAGTACATAACTTGTGTCATGGTAATTTATTTAATGAAGGCCAGATTGTTTATTGTTAAAAATGGTAAGAAAAACAGCGAAAGCAGTGCCTTACTTACTTATTTTACATTCCAAAACAAAATAGTACTTACAACCTACCCCACTAGTTGGAGCCTTACTCTGTACAGAGGTCTAGTCCCTTCACCTTCAAATATTGTCAGTCTTCTCATGTGCTATCAATTTGTGACCGGGTGAAGTATCATTGAATGGCCTCTCATCAACAGAAAACATAGCAACCAATCATGGGACAACTGAAATAGTTCTCACTTTTATCCCTGAGAGATTAATTTAAATTGACATTAATGTGAAAGTAGCTATTTTGAGGTCTATTGCTAGGTTATCAAAGTTTTTTCCATGTAGTTAACATCCATTCCATAGAAATTCAGTTAAATGGTTTAACCCTCGTGCTGCCTTCGGGTCACATGACCCAAAGGTTCATAACGAACCATCGTTGTGTTTACCCAATTTTACCCAATACAAAAACAAATTAAAATAATTTTCTTTTAACCTTTGCAATGTGGGGGGTCTGAGACAGCCTAGCTGTTAAAAGAAAATGCTTCACTTTGTCTTTGTATGCGGTAAATCTGTCGCAATACGACGGTGGGTCACAATGACTGATGGGTCAGAATGACCCGAAGATAACACAAGGGTTAACCTGGTAAGGATCAAACACACTATATTTTCATGTAATTTACTTGTGGTTATACATTATGAATGCCTATGGCTTTCACATAATATACATTTATCTGTATATTCACCAGTACTGTGATAAGACACATACAATAATATTTTAATTTATAGATTTTAATAGATTTGGTCTCTGTTCACTTTTTAGTGTATTTGTGTGTGATTCTGGTGTTGGAATCGGCTTTAATGGTGTTTCCATTTTGTCATGCACTTGAATTATGATTGTGATTTAATGTTTTGGTAATATATCCTTTTACATGGATGGGAATTGTTTTGTAAATAAATGTATTTTACATGAATTGCTCAGTGTCTGTATTTTAATCCATACCCCTTAGGTAGATACATTGTCTTCCTATGGTCTTCTTCACCTTTCATGCAATAACAATATTTTGCCACTAGATGGCATCTGAGAGCCGGATGCAGGCACGAGTGCCTTTGCTTTTCTTCCCAGTGAGTGACTCATGATTCAAGGAGGACAGTGGCAACACAGAATGTATGATGCATTTCCCTGTGGAGCTCATCATCTAAATATTAAAACAAACAGATGGCTAGTAGGCCTCCTTACATGAGTGGTTTAAACATCCCTCTAACACCATAAACTCCTACTTATTTCATAAAGTGGAAAAGCTCGTATTGTCAATTATTATTAAACGAACATCTGTATTACCTAATGTTACAGAACTACAGGATGTGCGTAAGTATTCCTAACATGCAAGTCACAATAAATGCAACAATAAATGATGGGAAGAATAACTAGAATTATGGGAAGAAGATGGGCCAACCAACAGCTTGTGTATATGGGAGCAAACTACAGTTGCTAAGATATCTGTACTACTAAATGGAAGATCTATTGCTATAGAGACCAATTTGACTCTTAACTTACTAAAAATAGGTATGCTAGAAATAAGACTGCATGTCTGTTGTGCAGGTGGATTGCATTTGAATCTAAAGAAAATCACATGCAGATTAAATCATTTCAATCTGTGGAACAAAACATTTAATGATATTTTCAACAAGTATGAGTGTCTGATTCTTACAACATTTCTTAACAACGTTGTATTATTCAGACACAGAAAGTGTATCAACTATCAAGCTCACTGTATGCTCACAATACAACATTATTATTAATTCATACCTTCAACAATATGGTGTTACAATACTTGACTGTCAACGTAGTTATATGGAAAGGGTGTATCAATTTGCCACACAATGCCCACACAATAGGACTCAACTAAATTATGAATAAAAACTATCCTCCATTTCTTAAACAGAGGACTTTTCTAAGGGGAAGTTTTCTAGGTTTTTGATTACTCAAAAGACACCTATAACTTTCTGGGAAAACAAAACAGGATGACAAAATAAAGTCACACAACATAGCTTTCCAGTATAAAGCTTTTGGTTTTCTCCCCACACAGTGGACAAATCATAAATGTGTGGAACATAAACTATTTACAAATGTCAGTTAATCAAGCTGCAATAACTGCATATACATTTGATACACCAGACCACAGTGTGTAAGAACTACACATTTGTGTCCAGTAAACTATTCACCACATACTGTATCACATACCACACTCACACATTTTCAGTATGTACAATTATGGTCATTTTGTCAGATAATTAAGGCAAAACATAACATAGTGGCAACATTTCTATGACAAACAAATTTTACTTTAAAACATTTAAAACAAAATTACTAGACTACACCACTGTACAATCACTTCAATATTAATTTCAGATTTTTGTGATTGTAACTGAGAATATTATTTACAGTATCATACTGTTTATTACAGTGCTAGCTTTTGTATTTGTAACAGGGAATGTTTAGTAAAAATGTGTTAACATTTTGCCATATCACACAAACAGCAGCAGTTTGGTTTGTTGACAATAGACTGTATACATCAACTGTAAAAAATACAAATTGTTTACAGATAAGTTACAACACTCTAAGTTTTCCTCCATAAAACTGTGATTCAATGTCTAGCTCAGTGGGAATAAGTGAGATGATTTATATGATTAACAATTGATATAAAGGGAAATTTTAGTGGAATAAAACTTAAGCTAAACCGAGTACACAAGTGGGTAATAATTACATTCTGAAGCAACTTCACAAGGGGGGCCAAAGTCAAGCATGATCCCTGCACTCTTGCGCCTCCCTGTGGACAATGGCAATATTGTCCTGCTGCTCTAATAACAGTTGGTCCATGGCTGCACTCATGGCGGCCTGGACTAAAGCGCGAGCGGTCTGCACAAGCAACCTCTGAGTGCACACCAAGTCCTGGTGGTCCTTCATGAGGAGAACACTCTCTTCATCCACCAGAATGTTGCCATCCTGGTCACAGGCATCTACCTCAGCCATGGGACTGCTCTTCACTTCATGGAGACTACATTGTAACACACTGAGTCCCTCCATCTCCATGTTTGTTAAGATCTGACCATTGTGCAAATTGTTTTCCAATGTGGTCTTGCAGACTGTATCCATCTCCTGGGATATGACCTTAACCTCGTCAGCATCCTCAAGTAAAATGATTGAACTTAAATCAGAGAGACACTCATTAGTGTCCATGGCAACACTGTTGACAGTATTGACGAGCCCATCATCAATGGCTTCCTCAATAATCCCCTTGTTATCTAAACACTGGATCTGAAGAGGCTCATCCGTGTGAACCTTGTTAGCATCCATGGCAACATTAAGGCCATCATTAACGTCTAAGGTTGTGCGAGTCGAGCAAGTAAGACCCTCCTTTGTTTTCATGGACCTCTCCCCTACCATAGAGTCTTTTGCCCTTTTCACATCCCTTTGTCCGTCCTCTGGGTCTTCTGTGTTGGGTGTTCGGTATCTTTCGTCTGTTGCAGTGAGGATCTCTGGAACCCCAGGTTGTGTTTGCATCACCTCTGTATTTCTTTCCTTGGAGAACAGGGTGCTCACATCAGCACTGACTGTCACTTTTTCAGTACATTGTTCAGTGAGTTCCTTCCCATCTTGAGGAGTGTTATCAAGCTGGACACCAGAAGAGCACTTGTGTTTGCCCCCTTCTTGTGTGGACATTGGCTCAGAGTCAGCCTCTCTGTCTCCTGGGTCCTGGAGGTCTACTTCCACCTGAGGAACCATCAGCGATGTTTCCCTTCCTCCCCGAGTAAAGAAACGTCGCAGTTTGTTCCTGAAGGTCGGCTGTGATTGTTGAACGTGTTCAGATAGCTTGTGTTTGACGCGTCTTTTTGGTTTCGCCTTTTGATGGTCTTGGGATGAGATTAAGAACCTTTTGAAAATGGGCCATCTCCGGATGACGAACGTTCTTTTCTTTTTGGTGACAGTGTCCGGTCTGTTTTTGACACTCAGGGAGATGCAATCTTCTTCCACTACCTTCTTATCGGATTTCGTAGTCTTATCAGTTGATTCACAATGTAGTGGAACTCCTGATGATTGGTTAGCATTCTTCCTCTGTTTCCTGAAACAAATGACTGCAGGATAAAAGATCCTCTTCCAGCCACACTTTGCAGATGGTTTAATTTGACTGTTCTGATCCGAAATGTCACCACTGGCTTCTTCCTGAGAGGAACCTAGCATTGTGTGTTCTGTCACCACCTGTGGTGAAGCATCCTCCTCTTCCATATTTGAGCATGTATGGAGGTCATCTAAAGTGACGATTGGCAACACATTCTCTTCAACTTCAGTATTTAGGTGTTTTGGGGAAGAGGAACTTGTTTGAACTCCATTGTTAACAGTCAGTCGTTCGTTTCTTTTTGCCCGGGCCTCAGATCTGTCATTTCCCTGGTTCTTAGACTTAGATTTTCCCAAGAGAAGTCTAGGTGGACCGGTCAGCTTCCTCTTCAAGACAACCTTATCCTGACACAGTCCATCCTGGCCCTCTTCTGTCGCCATGGCTGCCTTGTAGATCTGCAGTTATGTTAATGTTGTTTACTCAAAAGATTAATGCTTGATTTGTAACATTGCTTACTGATAGCCAGGATGTTTCAGTGTTCTTCTTTCCTATTATTAGACAACACTCCAAACCTAATAAATATAAAAAAAAACAATTGTAAACATGTTGAATGATTTATTCAAAGTTATCATATAACATCCCAGTCATGACTTCATACTGTAATAGTTGACATCGCATGGGTTTGCTAGATACATATTTGCTCTTTCAGTACATTGAATATCATCAAAATATATCTGCTACTTTGAGCATAATCGTGAATTACCCATCAATAGTTTTTGACAGATTTTGCTGTGACTATATTAAAATGACAGCTGTATTCAGTTTGATTTCACACACAGAGAAAGATATCCATCACCCAACTGTGACTCATGCGACAAAATTCCACAGATGTTTCTCTGACCAGGATTTCTCAAATAGATTAATAGACAACGTAGATATCATCCGACATATCAATGTGATACATCCTCGAGAGAGTCGGTTTGGTTATAAAGTGATTTTAGAGATGCCCTCACTACTTAATGCAGTAATACAATCTGGTTAAAGCAACACATTTGACAACGTTGTAATCCCACACATCTTCAAGCTATAGCTAATTCCATTGAATTCAAGATACTAACGTTAAATGTATAAGAATATAAATGATGTGTGCCAAACGATGTTTTTTGTTTTCGTTTTGTTTGTATGTTATTTAACTACACATTTTCAATTACCACGTAATAAATCAGTGGTTAAATTAAAATTCAAAGCGATCACATATTTTATGGGAAAAGTTAATACAGTTAGTCGAAAAGAAAATTGACGAATTCTAAAATAGAGGGCTAGTTAATAATAAAACATAACGAATAAAACTTGAAGCTTTTCAAAATCTCACTAGGTTTTTATTCAGAACTATGCAAGAGTAAACTAGCTCGAACTATAGAAGCGTAGACGTATGGTAATATAAACATACATCCTACCTCTACCTGTTTTATCCTTGTTGTAATCGAAGTCATAGTCTCCTCAATGTAAGTAGCCTACGTTGTCTTCAAACGAACTGAGCTTGACAATCCTATTCTTGCGCGTGTGGCTGTTGCTTGCTGGAACGAGCACAGTACGCACGATGACTGCACCGCCCTGTTTCCATGGAGATCAGATGAGTGACAATTGAGTTTGATATATTTTTTCCAATCAATAAAAGTTACTATAAAATCAATATTCATCACTGAGTCACTGACTCTCAGATATTCCTGGAAAATATATCATAACGATAACTGTAGAAGATTTTAAAGCAACCTTTTATGGATAATGTCAATAGGCTGTAATGAGACAGTAGGCTACAGCATTTTCAACATTAAATTTGCTCAGCCATAATCCCTGTTGATTAAACTTGACAGTTTGTAACATTTCATGAGGTTAACAAATGTATTGTTTTCCAGAGATCAAAGACTCATTTACTTTATACTTTTCAATTATGGCAAACATATATATTTTTTAAATATATTACAAATTATATTACAAAACACAAAAACCTTTACTGTAGCTTGCTGTAAAACATGCAAATTGTCTTGGCTGTGATAGATCACACTTGCAAATAGCGTAGGTGAGTCATTATCTCTGGGTCATATAGCCTCTTTTAACACCCAACATAGGGTAACGCCTAGATACATATTAATGAAATACATGTTACTTGAGGTGTACCGTTAAAGATTTACCCAAGAGCTCAATATATAACATTTTTTATATGAATTTGAAATAAAATACATCACCCCAATCCTTTATTGCATGTGAAATGCTATAAAACTGAAGGGGAGTCTCGTGATGATGTGTATGTAGTGAAATAATCCAACAGACCAATATCTTATTGTCTAAGTGCTTTGCTGTCCTTTGTTTTCTTTCTATCTATCTCTTTCTATTTATTTTTGTATTTCTCTACCTATCTTTCTATAGGGAGTGAGAACAAAGTAATCTAAAACTGCAAAGAAGACAATATAAAGAGGAAGTGCAGACCCAGAAGTAAGTGTGCACTTCACCAGCAGCAGTCTGTCCAAATACAGTTAAAGAGTTACTATTACAGTATTGTTGGGGTTTTGGTCAACTGGGAGTTTGTTACAAATACTTGGGAGTGTGCAATTTACCTTTTTACATTACAGTAACAAATAATGTAACACAGTTCATTTTAGTGGTAGACTTACACACTATTACTGCATTACTGTATTATAGAACTATTTATGACAAGCGTTTACAATTGCCAGTCCTTTGCAACAAAGCATGCTGAATGATGAATAGCTGTGATGGGAATGCTTATGTGATGTTCTGATATGTGTGGGGTTTGTGTTGTGTTGTATGTGAATGCTTGTTTGTTTGTGTGTGTACTAATCTTCTCAAAGGTTCAGTGCAACAAAAAAAAGGACTAAACACCAAGTGGGAAAAAGGATGGTGATGTAGTCGATCAATTATGTTTTGTTTCTTCAATCTATTTTTTACATAAAAGGTATGCCGAAGGAATTAGATTGTGGGATGATGACATCAGCCTCAGGTGCTAGTGCTAACATTAGAAACAAGCATTGATGATGAGGATAGAAATGTTACTTCTGTGGCTCCATTTCTCCAGTAACCTTTAGTATTTAATCCTTCTTGATAAAACTGTAATGTCAAGCCTGAAAGATTTAAAGTAGATCAAAGTGCAGATAAAAAAACTGGCTTTTTACAATAGCTTGCTGAAATGTTTAATGTCAAATTAAGCAAAGTGGTTCACAATGGCTTTTGTCAATACAACAGCCTGCATAATTTAGCTGCAGGACTAAGAATCATCAATGACTAGCTGATGAGTCATAAATCAATCATGTGACTCAGTACACCCTTTGTTAAAGGGCTGTCAATAGAAACTGTCCCATTTCCTAAGACAGCTCTACCTCTCCTGTCTGCCTCTACTATGGTGGCTTAATGGAGAGAAGCGTATGAATGAGGAGACAACCCTTATGTGTATAAATGAGGTTGGTCGTTTCAGTCATTGCTCACATCTTGAGAACGAAACTCTTTGGGTGTCTCCGTGCCAGTAAAGAGGTAAGGGGGGCAGAGTAGCCCAAGCCAATCGATATATATCCTTGGACTCCCCACTGTAGGAGAGCGGGTGGTAGGGAAAGCATGCAAGCTGACTAATGAAGCCAGGTATACCAAAGCAATGTGCTGCATGGTCTCACTACGTCTCTCTCTCTTTGACTTGGATCTGTCACATTGGTATCCCTGACATTGTTTTATTAGTGAGATTCACACACAACTGGGAATTAATTTTGACATAGTACAATGGCACTCAATGACATTACTTTTTTCAATTCTGCTGTGCTAAATAATGTAATTTGACTTGGCAATGTACTGTATATACTGTACATAAACAGTGAACACACTATTAGCTTGTACTGTATGTCATAGTGACAACTGGCATGTCGGTCGGCATGCTGCATAAGTGATGGAGAGAAAAGCTTTTAGTATGTGGCATATTCGGAGCAACTGTCGGTCTTCCACAGGACATCACAATAAATATTTAGTAGCGAGAAGTCTCAGTGGCCTAAAAACCTCCTGAAAGTAATAGTCATGTAACATAAATGGATGTATTTCATGGCAACCTGATACTGGTGCTACAAACCCATTGGCTTGAACCCATTTAGCCTTGGACCACAACCACCAGTCGATGTCCATCGATGTTAAAAGATGCAAATTGATGTGAAGTACAATGGCATTGGCACAATCATATTGATATTCACAAGATATTTGTGCTACACAAGACTGGATGCTAGCTTGAGTTTGCCTTGTTTATTTTGCTCTACTATGCTCATTACTGTATGATACCTTGGATTCAACCACATGAAGAAGCCAACTCTGAACTGCCTCATGATTTCAAAAAGCAATTTTTTTTAAACTAAAATATCCAACAAATAACGATGCTCTGTTTTACTTAGTTTGCTCATCATTTCAAATCTATTCAGGAAGATTTATATTTCTCCTCCTCCCCCAAAAAAGGGCATGTGACTGACATACTAATTTATTTTGCTTCTTGGCGGCGGTGCATTTGAAGAGAAGGAAAAGCTCTTTATAGCCCTCTGAATATTGCATGACAAAAGTCAAAGAATATCCCAGACTCTCAGAGGAAAATTAAATTCACAAATATATGCAAGAGAAAATGACATTTCAAGATTAGAGCCTGCTTTCAAAGAGCTCAGGTCGGAATTACATTATGACCACCAAGCACAAAGCAAATACTAACAAAAACAATATACTTTACATTGAGTTGTGTTTTTCAAAATATACAAAAATGTCACTCACTTGCAGTTGGTTGCATAACAGGACAGAAAAAAATATTTTGAATTGTACTGTCTACAGCACAGCATTCACCTAAAGTGAGTTCAGGTAAATAGTTTGTATCATTAGCTAGACAAGAATGTTCTCTTCCTCGTGCGCACATTCAGATCAGTGAAGATCTTTCCTGGGTGGACATCCAGAAGCTGTGCTGTGCTATGCCGTAACCCACCATAATACAGTTGTATCATTAGTACTTAAAACTATAGCAACAGTAGGCTTTTGAAAAGGTCACAGACATTTCATTTCGCAATGTCAAGATAAGGTAGATATTGGATACCATCAACCAGCCCTTCAAAGGACAAAGGTAGCACTGGCCACTTTCTCTGAAGTCAGTGTGTGTGTTCTGAGTAGGAGAGACTGTGGAGATAGAAAAATAGATCGAGCAAGAGAGTGAGAAAAGAGAGCGAGAGCAGAAGAGGAAAGAATGGACGAAGGAGAAGGTCATTACTGAGGAAAGACATAAAAAAAGATCCTTTTCTCATTAGCTGTTCCTGTCTAAAGACGAGGACATTGTACCCCACTTTCCTGCAAAACAAAATCTCACACTTTATTAGATTGTGTCTTTTCCTTATGGTTTAGAATTTGTATTTTATTACAACATTTTTTTAATAATATCTTCCCAAACACCCTCTCTGTATTGACACACACATTGTTTTTGGCATGAATCCCTTTCAGGCTGGCCTGGTTCCCAAGAGACTGACAAGCTACAAAAACCTAACACTGTTCATCCATTCTTTGTCCTCATCATGGAACATGCATTCTGTATTCTATACTTTACATATCAACATAGCCTCCAGCAATAACAAAAAAAAGGTAATAAAAAAGTTGTCATGATATTCATCCTGAATAAATAGTCAGGTTGAATCTAACAGAGTTGTGAACATAATTGTGTAAATAATCAAAAACATGAATTTATTTATTGCATCCAGTGTTGAAACATCTTTGAGATGCAACTCAATTTTGTGAAGAAAGAAAGCGTGCAACTACATCAGGTTAGCTCATTGGTGAAAGTCATAAAACAATGAAAAGACAACTTTCATTCCCATATGTTAGCCAACAGGTTATGGTGAGACATTTCAAGTTAAAGCCTGTAGCAAAATACTGTAATGTCATTTTCATAGCCACTCTATGTAATGACCAATGATAAGGCAATATAGTATGAATATCTATCAATAGAAATATTACATTTGATTAAAATGTGTCAGGAATGATAAATGGATCCTAAATAACAACCAAATGAGATGGCAGCTACTTAGGACTGAAAGCCAGCATGAATGACACAGTCTGTCACACAAGTCTGTCTCAACCATTCAGTAAACAATAGGGAGAAAGACAAAAAAGTATTGGAACACAGCCCATGACTGGGACTCATTAGTTTCATAACAATGATTTGACAAATTACTGTCACATCAAATTGACAGTTAAAGTCAATCAAATTGACAGTTAAAGTCAATCAATGGCTTTTAACATACTTTATCATTCTATTGGTAAGATTGAACATGAACCTTGAATAACATTACAAAACATACACAAATCTATGAAGCATTCGGTCAAGCCCTATAAAAAATTACAATTGTAATTTTGTAATTCCTACGACTTCTTCTCACTTGTCACAGCCGAGGTGCAGGCAGACTAACAGACAGGAGCAGCTAGTAAATGGTTTTTCAAGGGAACACTGAGGCCCCCGGTGACACTGAGCTGTATTCCAAGAGATGGACTTGTGTGTTTGTGGGAGTGTATTTGTGGGTGTGTCTCTGAGGATCTGACCATTGATTTTTACACACCACAATAATAGACGTTCTGAATAGAAGCACAAAAAATGAAAAGGGAAATATAGGCATCTCTGGCTGTCTGTGTAACTGTTTGTGCTCCATTGTCCAGAGTGGAAGTTGATCAGTGATATGAGAAAGATATATTAAAGATACAAGAAACATTCCCTCCTTTCATCGGGGTAAAGCCTTTTAGGAGAAGTGGACACAGAATTCCTTGCCCGGGACAAGAGTTCCGCTCCCACACACGTTTGCCTCATCAGACAGTATGGAGCTCCTTAGTCTTTAGGTCACTGTTTTCATGCAACAGGAGATTAACCGTCTGTAGCGGATATGTAGGATAAAAGCCCTTAACCTCCATCAATCTTAGTAAGTGGGCCCATCGTTGGCTGACATCAAACAAAAGAAAGGGGGAAGGGGGGTGGGGGTAACATGAAAGGATTATGAAAGAGTGGTAAAGGGGAAGTATGGGAAGAGGCAGAGAACAAGAAAGAAAATGGCAACAGAAAATGGGAAATAATTCATGCACGTGTGACATAAAGTGCAGCGTAAGAGATTGGAACATGAGAGACAGACAGAGACAGTGAAAAAAGAAAAGAGGAAAAAAGAGACGCCGATAAAAGTTTGCAAGAAACCAATACTGTGGATCATTAAGAGGTAAGTAAAAAATAATGTTTTTTCCAAGTCTATTCAAAGACTTTCTGGCCCTATTCTTTTCCACATGGCCTATCAAACCGAATTGCTTTTGACGCCTGTTTGCTTTTAACAGTGGCCATATGGCCCTCCAACGTTGTAATTAAGTTAGCGCCTGACTCACTGGCCAATCTGCCGTAAACGTCACTATTCAGATGCAGAGCATGATCAAATAACAATTGTGAAACTCTTTCAATGGAACTACATTTAATTAAATCTTTAGTCCAACGGCAAATTAACTTAAGTATACTTAAGGTAGGTTGTGATTTGGTCATTCAGCCCCACCCCCGGAACTCACCTGGGACTGACGGGGTCTATTTGCTTTCTCTGCAGAGGTCGTTGTCATAGAAACAAGAGAAGGTTGATGCTTGGGGTGGTGACTGGTATGAGGGAGACAGAGGGAGAGAAGGAGATAGAGAGAGCAGGTCAATTATGTTATCTGTGGTGCAGATGGGCCGCAATAAAAAATGTAGCAATAAGCAATAAATGGTTAACAATGGGAGAACACAGGAAATTGATGCATAAAAAACATTATGCCATTTAGCAGACGTTTATCTACATGAACATAGCCATGTTTTGTACTTGGCCAAACATTTCTTGCATGTAGTGGCCTTTTAAATCTGTGACCCCTCAGCATCACCGAACTCTTGGTACAGTATCCCATCTGGTACTACATGTTAGCAAGTCAGCATCAAATCATAACACTACTCCTAACCTTGGATTTGGATAACTATGTTAACTTGGATAACTTGTTTCTCCTGTTGGATTTTCCAAACATCGCTTAATGGAAAATGTGTCCATTATGTCCAAGTAATGAATCAATCAGCAGCAATCAAGCAACCTACGGCAACGGTGTTGCTGGTTAGGTACTGGTTTCTTTCCTCAGACCTCGGAAAATCTGTTTGTAGGATCATGTTGCAGATGTATTTTTAGTCATCTCCTTGAACATGAACCCATTGCTTGTTTCCTACGACAAAGCTCTGCTGACACAAAAGTCTTGGCAGACAAGGATTCTTACTGTGCCCACTAAGGGTATAAGGAACCCGGCTCCCACGTTGGCACGGATGTCTCTAATGGGCAGAGTGAAGGCTGTGGGCACCCCTTTCCTTTCGGGGTCGTGGGACAGGGACAGGTGGGTCTTTGCAATGCAAATGGGCAGATTGGCCAAGCCCTGGGGAAAAAAACATGACATTCTCAAATGATCCTAGTTTCCTTGATAGCAGTAAATAGTTTTTTTTCAATGAGAATGATGTTAGCTAGAGAGATATTAACTCTGTGGACTACAATGTAGAGGATTATGCATTTTCCTACCACAAAGTCTGGCATTTAGCAGATCCCAACAATATAAACTCAAAAAAGTGTATTTAACTTTGTCAGGTAAGTAGACATGGACATATTCTTTGAGTTTTCCCATTTTTTTCTTTCACTATAGCCCATCAGTCTCGTTTGTGCTCACTTGTTTCATGTACTGGGCTAAACTCTCCTGGGCCTCTGCAAGGAACTCCACATCGTCAGCACCATACATCGTCTTGGCGATAATACGAATCTTGTCCACAACAGGAACCTAAAGGATCAACAATGTTGCCATTTACACATGTATGCACACACGTGTCTAATAACAATTACCAATAAAGCTAACAGGGTGCAACAATAGCTTTCAAACAGCTTGCTAACTATTACTAGCCTATAAAAAAATGGTCACCACCACAAAGGCTTGTTTTAACACTAATTGAGGGAATACTACTAGCTTGGTAGAGACCCAACTTAATGAAACACAGGAGTCCCACCTGTTCTGTGTACCTGTTTTGAAACTGTATGTCCTTTGGTCAAAGTGTGTGGGAGGAAATTCAAAATGATACATTACAGTCGTTACTGACAACGTTGTTAAAGAGGACTGAAATAAAACTAAGGTAATATCACGCTTTCGAACAGCTTCATCAGACACATCTTTGAGGCATGTTATATTGTTTACATTTACATTTAGTCATTTAGCAGACGGTCTTATCCAGAGCGATATTGTTGATATTGATCCAAATACAACAGGAGGCCAACGGCTGATTATTTGTTTCTTATGTGTCAGATTAATTTATGGGCAAGCTTTTCAAAGCAGCAACGAGAAGGAACCCGTTTGGGGTGAAATTGTGTTTTGTTTATTTTGACCGGGAGCATAAACAAAAAAATTCATCCTTTCTCTCCTGGATCTGGAGAGGGTGTAGATCTAACAAAAGCTCCCATCAACTTCTGGGTTTTTCACAAGAAGGAAGGGAGCAAGGAGTTAATAAGGTCTCCACAACATGGGGCCTGAGGATGTGTACAATACCTCAAGTTCATACAGGAAGCTGAACTGCCGGGGAGTTTCTGCTGCCCTCAGTACAGCCTCGGCCAAAGCCACCGCTCCGGCGCCCCCTTCAGCCCAGGGTGAGCATGGCACTGCCTGCACCGCACCTGCTTGGCTTGCCTGGGAACAAACCAGTTCCAGCTCTGCACCTGTGTCAGTGCTGTATAACACAGGACAAGTATACTTATTAGATTAACATATTTCACTGACTGTGCGCTGTCAAAACAAGGTAGCGGTCACAACTGATAAACATGAATGAAATGCGACATTTACAGTCACCTAGACCCTTGTCTACGTTTAAAAAGTATGCAGATGATTGATAGGTAAGAGGAAACATCTAACCAAAATGTATTTGAGAGTGCAACAATTATCAATCTATGCAAGTGACAATCACAATATTATGGTATTTTCAAGGAAATCTCAGAGTAATCGCAAACAAACAAATCACAATATATTACATTTACATTTATTACATCTATTTAAAATGAACTTTAGACCACTGCCCCCAGGCCACAGTGTTAATATACAAATGCTACAACAGGCGTTATTTACCCGGAATGCATTATTTAAACTGCCGTGAAATGAATTTAACATGAATCAAGAGATATTTTGCAACACATTGTAGGCCTCTGTTGTGATAATACAATAACATAAATACTATACATGTATAGTGCATTATACATTATGCACTATACATTTACCTGAAGGTATTGACAGCCACCACCACAGGCAAGCCAAAGGCCTTGGCATTCTCCACTTGTTTCTTCAAGTGGCTGCAGCCACTCTCCAACAACTTCAGGTTCTATGGAGGACATTGTATTGATATTACAAAGGTGGTCATCTTGATTTCAATCAACAATCCTCAATCAATCAATCAAAGTTTATGCGACAAAAAACTTTGATTGAGGATTGTTGATTGTTTATTTTCACCGATGCGTTGCACTGTTGATTTAATAGTTTTGAGTGATCATAGCCAAAATATTGCTACTTTTGAATACGTATTTTAGTCCACAACAACCTCATGTGAGAGGGGAAGGTTTGAGAGACAGACATGACTGAAAGGTATATTACCTCTCTAAAGTACTCTCTGGGAAGGGTTGAAATTGCAGAGAGCTGTTGAGGAGAAAGGAGGGAAACCCATTAATGAGGTGTGGTAAAGTGTGTGTCAGTCTGTCCTTTTGTCAAGTGTTTATTTCCTCGTTATTTCTTTGTGCTTTTTGCCATCAAATTGTGTGCTGACATATTCTTCTCGCCATTTTGCTGTTATTCTCGCTTGGGTGCACTCCCACAAACACACACACACCTATATCCACTCTCCTCCCTTTCAATCAAGAAACCCCCCTTGCATGACTATCAAAGTTTATCGTATCGTAATTGGTTCATGATTATTCATAGGCATAATTGCATAATCCGCCTAACAGGATTTTAACAGGAAAATGTCTCTCTCCTTCTCTCGATTACAAGCCAATATCAAGAGGTTGGGAAATGTGGGCTTAATTGCTATATCTTGATTACAGAAACTGTGAATTATTTATTTACACCACAGTACTAACAAATTGCTTCTCAAATTACTTTCAGAACAGCAGCTAATTCCCGTTTACCTATCCTTGAGTGTACTCAATGTTCCCTGATTTGATTGCCTCTTAAGACTTTAAAATGTCTGTTAACTGTAAACTAATTAAAACCTTAGGCAAAAATAAATCACAGGTTTCTGAGCAGGGTTCGTTGATGGTGCCTGCAAAAGCCAGAGTGTTCACGCCTGCCGATATCACACACTAACGCTTCGATTGGACGCCTCTATGTCTCCAAATATGGCCTTGTGTGGGGAAGAAGCTTCATTAGCAGTGAATTCAGTATATGGGGGGATTACATGCCTTTTCCTATTATTGTACCACAACCTTTATTCGTGTGAGTCATAGAGAACTCATTTGCAATGTAGATATGCACTATTTATAGTGATGGGTTGGAAAGCTAATTGGCTCATCTGCGACGAACATCTATTGATAGCTCTACTTGACTGTGGATCGGAGGTCAGGCATCTTGGAGGACCGGGTCAGTCAATGCGTTGAATAATTGATGCATATTTGAATCCCCCAAGGCAAGTGTGAATCCACGGGGATGCTTCAGAAAGCTGCGTTCTCTCACATATTGTCAAGCTTTCTACAGGGATCAGATGACTGACATCCTATAGGATACTGTAGTCCCAACTGACAGTATGCAGACATACTATATATAATATACTCTGTATATACAAATATACGTATGCTTTTGTGTCAACAGTATGATGCCAGTATGTAAAAATAGGTAATTATTCTGACCAGTGTGCCAGTTCATTCGACAGTCAACTAACTCAAAGTTAAACTTGATGGCTTAGAGATCATCTTCAACCTGGTGCTAACCAGCCCCCCCATCCCCCGTGTTACGGTGGCTCTCTAGTGGACACACTCACTGTCGGACCACCCCCGTGCATCTTCAGCGTGTGGACTGTGACCACAACCACCACCACATCAGGCCGCAGGCCGGAGGACCGACACTTGATGTCAAAGAACTTCTCCAAGCCCACGTCGGCACTTCCTCCTGCTTCAGTGACTTGTGTGCGTTTATGTGAGCGTGTGCATGCATAACGTGAAAGTGTGAAAAGGATAGAAAGTGTAAAAGGTTTGTATTGGGTATTGGTAGTTCAGGAGACAATAGAGGTAGGGAAAGACCAACAAACATATTGTTATGTTTAAGCATAGGGCAACAGAGCAATGTTTCAGAGTTGTCATGGTTTTAACTCTGTCACAATTTCAAATACATGGAGCTAAATAGGATTACAGTAACACATACAGTATCACACTGTCAAATATTGTTCACTTAAATGTGACTAAACCCACTTACCCACAACTCCCTCTTGGCCCACCAGCTTCAAGGCAATCTGGTCAGCCAAAACGGAGGAGTTGCCATGGGCAATATCTGAAGATGGGCAGGTGTGAATAAACACTGGTGTCCCCTAGACAGAAAGAGAGAGAGGGCGAAGACAGGGAAAAAAAACACACATAAAGAGGGAGATACAAAGAGAGAGAGAGAGAGAGAGTGGAAAATACATTGAAAGAGGGCACAAGAGATATAACAAACAAAGGAAACAAGGGAAGAGGGTAAGAGACCAAAGAAGAGAAACGAGGATTGAAAGAGAGTCGTGAGCCAAAAAGGTCAAATATACAATATAAGCATGAACCAGCAATACCTCATCAAAGCAGACCAGACACAAGCCCGGAAATCTAAAATGGTCTTTGGACCTGTTGATTCATGCGCCAGCCTCTCACCTCCAATGTCTGCATCAGGGTGGGCTTCAGAGCTTCTCTCATCAGGGAGGCCAACACCCCACTAATTCCCTGTGGGAGAGGAGACACAGCAGGCTTTAATAACATGTTATTGGAATCACTCAGGGTTGAGATACAATATTGCTCGCTGTCCTGCACACAGCTAATGGCCACGATACATACTGATAGAGGAAACGCACATCATTTGTGCGTCGAAGGGTGATTTTCACGGAACAAGGGTTTCAAAAAGTATTCTATTTCTGTGTGGGATACAATCGTACGTACTAATGTGAGCTCATACATATACAGCGCGTTATACACACAAGAAACCACACAAAATTTCAATCAAATGTATGCTGAGGCACACGCTCTACATAGAAACAAAGACTCCAGACATAAATGCACACACACACAGATGGAAATGTGCACACACTGAACGTCACATGCTCATCCAGCATTCTATTTATAGGCTGCCTTGATCGCACACACAGATAGCAAGAGATGCACACACACATCAACACACACACACAAACTAACCAGATCTTCAGTGGTTATTGGGTTGCCTTTGTGATTGGTGGCCACCACCATCCGGGCCAGGCGTCTTGTCATGTCCTCCCAACTGCTACTGAGGGCCAAGACAGCCATGATCTCATTGGCCACCCACACACTCACCTGCTCCTACAAAAACACAAAATGGACAGATTGGACACAGTCAGGCAGACTGTGTTAGTCAAAGGGCGTAAATGTGATGTCACAGCCTTACTGGTGTACAGTATGGATGAAGTCACGTAATATAGTTCTTCTATCATTCTCTGAAGTTAATCAATTCACTCTAGATCTCGGCTTGTTCATTTTGTGGAGTGGGACATTTTATCAGAGCAGTGAAGTCAAATTTGATTCCATAAATCCAATTTTCTAGGCATGTTTAATCCCATTTTTAAAAAGCTAGCAACATCAACATAGATACAGATATACTTTTGGGATTGTGAGAGCTGCCACAGTTCTAAAGGCTACAAAGAAGACATGACCACTTGTGTAAACATCATCAATATTCCACATCTCCACCAAACGACTCAAAATTCCAAATCATTATGACATCCCATGACCAAGGGGAAGTCTATGACCAATGTGAAGGTCTGCAATCACAGAAAGTGCAAGTAGGCCTACAAATCCTGTTTATTTAGGATGCACAAGTGATTTATAATGTGGTTGGTAACTCCTTCTACATACCATCTTTGCCTGTGGACCCATATCCAGACGGATCAGTCTGAGTGTCTCCTCTGCGTTCAGTGTTAGCGGGTCTGTTTTCTCTATACCCAGTCTCTAGAAACAACCATGAGGCCTACATGATTATTTTATTGATCATTTGAAAAGAATCTTGAAACTGTAGTCTGATAATATTACAGGTTTTAAGCAAGATCTACAAACAAATATCTCTTACCTTTAGTCTATTGATCTGGGATTGGGAGAACTTCCTAAGATTGTGTCTGAGAGGCACCAGTCGATCAAATAAAGTCTGTTATGGGTGAAAATAAAACAGAGCAAATAAACAGCCAATTGGAGTTTGAAATCTGATTAAAGTATATTGCTATGTACTGCTGACTTGTTGACTACAGTGGACTTCCCTTACAGTACTAGCTAGTGTAAACACTTCTTTAATATTATACTACCCTTAAGACATAGACTGTATTTGATATTTCGAAGCACAACTACATGCCCAATGTGCTAATCCCAAAATCGTTCAATTCTTCACTTGAGGTTTGCTTAGCACTATATTGTGTGTCGTTACCTTGTCAGACTGGGTGGATTCAAAATGCAAACGGGCATTGATAGTGTCTACCACCAGCCCACTGGCAGCAGTGACAGCCTGGGTATCTCCGTTTAGGTGAAGACTGACCTGGAAATAATAATAATAATGATATGTTTAATTCATATAGCGCCTTTAAAGAGCTCAAGGTTCCAGAGAAAAGGTTCAGCAGATTGAATACAACTATACGTCGTATTCTTTGATGTGCAGAAAATACAGACATGGGTAAAAAAGAGAACGTGTTACCTCCTCCATGGGAAGAACTTGAGAATAACCTCCACCAACAGCACCATCTAAGCACAAGGGATCATTTAAGGCTAAACTGTATCTCAGCTCAAATTTGCAGTGTAATGAGATGCACGTTCTGAAGACACCCAAACCACATATCAACAGCAAATGTGTTGATATGTAATAACAGGTTATGGATGACTTTTGTTGATCACTTCACACACATAACAACGATTTTCTGTCATATCTATTTACACCCACTTTTGATCCCAAATGCAGAGCCCTGAGTGGGTTGGCGGACGCAGGCAAAAGAGTTGATGTTCAGGTGAGCTCCCAGGGCCTGTGCCAACCCTAGTGTGATAGTAGACTTCCCCTCACCCATTGGCGTGGGTGTGATCCTTCAAGAGGAGGGCAGCAATATTACAAATGACACGCAGTACAAGCAATATGAAAACACCATTACTTCTCCTTACAGTAAGTATGTATTTGTGCCCAACAAGAGTTCATAGCGGGGTTGGATGAAATATGTTAAGGGAGAAGTGACCTCACCCTGTAACCACCACATATTTTCCATTGGTTTGTGCCTTGAGGCGCTTCATGACATCGAGGCGAACTTTGGCTCTGGTCATCCCGTATGGCTCTGCCTCCTCTGTGAAAAGTCCAATCTCTCTGGCCAGTTGTGCAATCGGCTTTGGCGTGCAGGAGTGTTGGATGACATCATAGCTGAGAAGGTTGAGGTGGCTAACTTAATATGATGATGTAATTGCATGGTATTTTTGTCTGAAGTGTGCATAGTAGAACTTACGTATAACGGCATTTAGTAGAAGTAGTATAACAGTAGTATAAGATAGAAGTTATTTAATAATGACAGCTAATTACAATTAACACCAAAAATGTGGGTCTTTCATAAATAATTCAAAAATACGGAAATTAGTATGTTCATGAATCGTAACTATAGGTGTCCTATGTATACTGTACTGCAAATAGGGCTGCTGGTTTATACCTAGGCTGAGGTTTCTGGAGTTTCAACTTGGAGTAGGAAATGTTCCACTTCCCTGCTTCGTAGGTCTTGAGAAAGCGCTTGGCACTCTGGACAGTGTTCTGTTATTGTTGTAGCAGTGAGTGAAGAAAGACACAAAGACATTGATTTGATTTTGATTCGAACAAAACCACCCTTACTTCATTCTGAATAAAAAAATACAATCCTAATAACAAAATATGATGTATTTTCTGTCCTAATTTTAGTACCACTACATGGGAGAACTAGTAGTTAACACCAAATTTAAACATGCTCTTTATCTGGTCATACCCAAGGATTAGCCACGAGTATTGCCTGTTTTATAGAAACATAAAAATAAAGCACCTAAATCTAAAAGACACAATTCAGTTTAGTAAAATCTTAAGAGAGCCCCTACACCCCCTACCAAAGCAAAATGTATTATGAAAAAACAATTTGCGGGGAAAAGAACAACCTATTAAGCAAACATGAAAAACAAATATGAAAGTAAATGAATGGTTGTTTAAAAAGTGCTTTGCCTCAGCAACATTATACAATCACATTCAAACGTGATTTGATTACGTGATTTGATTGAAATTGAATGGAGATCTTTCACACAAATGCGTAAAACTAAACAACATCCCTAACTCAGGTTTTACGTTGAACAGCAAACTACCTCCATAAGCATGGCAACCGTCATGGGACCCACTCCCCCAGGTACCGGGGTAATGTACCCTGCCTTCTCCTTGGCAGAGTGATAGTGGACGTCCCCTACCACCCGCTTACCACTCGGCTTGGTCTCATCTGCAAGGGTCAAAAGATCCAAATCAGACGCGAAAGGTCAAGTTCTTCACACGGTTCATACATTTCACTGTGCCCCTTCTAGTTTTGGATTTGAAATGATCACAGATCCCACAAAGAGAGAGAGGTCAAAAGTCTGTACATTCTTGGAGAAGATATTTTAAAAGTAACAATGTTTTCTTGCTTGCTCCTGGGTTTAGAAGGCCCTTGGTGGAGTTAAGTGTGTCTACTACAGAACATACCTGGTATGTGGTTTATGCCGCAATCTATGACAACGGCTCCCTCTTTCACCCACTCTCCCCTCACCATCTCAGCCTTCCCTGCGCCTACTACCAAAATGTCTGCTCTGCCAACCTGGAAAGAAGATGTTTTTTATTAAACTTTTGTCAAAAAATCAGACAAGGCATCTACTTTTGATATTATGTACAATTCACAGCAAAAGGCCTTAAATATGTGCAGAATTATAGATCCGCATGATACCACGTTAAAACACATGCACTTGCATTTCTGAACCCAATTACAGGGTTGAGTGGCTACGTTTAAGGAAGACACTTGAGCATCTTTGGACGACAGTTAGTCTAATTGATGAGCAAGGAGTCAAGATGCCTTAACGTGCACCCTTTCATGCTTCAGAAGACTACATACTGTTTGGTTTGAGAGATACTGTTTGGAAAGAGAGAAAGAGAGAAAGAGAAAGAAAGGTTGAGAAAAACTCCACCTCCACTTGAAGGATCACACACACGCCAATGAGTGAGGGGAAGTTTACTATCACACTAGGGTTGGCACAGGCCTTGGGGGCTCACCTGAATGTCAACTCTTTTGCCTGTATCCACCAACCCACTCAGGGCTCTGCATTTGATTTGATAATTACTTAAAGCTTATGTGGTTTGAGAGGAAACACTTAAAAAGACAGCAGCGTAGGAAAGGGTGAAAAAAAGGAACAAAATTCATCTGACGCAGTAATTTTGAAGTGAAGTGGGAAATGGTGGGACTGGAAGGTTCCGGCTCTTGCCTGAGCGGCTAAGTCGTGTGTTCTAGAGTGGCAGGTGGTCACTGTGGCATGGCTCCATAGAAGCAAGTCGTGCATTGGAGCCCCAACTATTTTACTGCGTCCAATGACCACAGCGTTCTTCCCTGCAACTGACACACCTAAAGAAAAACAACAACAGCGACTTTCAATTCAAGTGGTTCTACTTAATGTTGCCTTTCTGCTTTTAATTCTGTAAAATAGAAAAGCACCTATTTAAATTAAATTTACATATACATTATAATCTGCAGTCAAAAGCTCTACCACTGAGCTAAACCCACACAGTATATTTATATATATGGATAATTTACTGTTGCGGGATAAACTCCTTAATTGCATTCTATAAACTATATCATGGGATAACACCACAAACTAACTGTTTGTACAACTGAAGTTATATTGGACTATTTGTCAGCAAAATACACCAATGCAGTTGCATTGCATATCATATATTTATCCCTTTGGCAAATGCATGGATTACCTGTTTGACCAATGAGCTCCATGCAGCCATTGGGGGTACAGGGGATAAAACAGTCCCCCAGGTCTCCACGAGAGAGCTTTCCTGCATTAATGCTGGTCAGGCTGGAAACATGCACACACACCAACAAAATTGGAGGTAATTCATTAAATATGCATTGCTATTGGAGCCAAATTCCATCTTTTTTGGTAAGGATGAGAGAGAAAATTCATGCACCCTGTAGAACATAACCATTACTGCCTTAAGCAGTCGACACCGAAATCCATTTTCATTGGCTTTTCAAACTGTTTCCAACTTCTCCCACTGGGTTTGAAAATGAAATGCATGAAACAACATCTGGTCATACACAAAGCTAACTACTTATAAAGCCAACTGTATCTTCATACAGTGGAAAATACCGTATATTAACATTTTGACATGATCACGCAATCTCTAATCTTTGAAATATTCTCAGCAATACCCATAGAGCTTGAATAGAAGGATCATGTAAATAATTATTGGATTATGTTTCGTTTGTTGCTAAAGCAACAGCACATCTCTGATTTAGACTTTCAACAAGAGTTCAGAACACAACAGATGTCACCATTTCAAGAGGCAATCGTTTGTGGGCGAATGGCTGATAATTCTGGAACGTAGACAGGGTTCTGGCCATCTGGGCAGGCTCCCTAGCTTGAGAGCAAAGAGCGGACACTCCCGATAGGGGGTCTAAACAGGTTGGAGGGAATCAGTTGGAACTGGAAGAATCCGGGAGCCTAGTATGTTTGTATGTTTTGTGTTTGAGTGCAAGAACGTACGAGTAGTTGTGTGTATTTGCAACTGTTGGTTGGTGGGTGATGGGTGGGTGGGTGAGTTCATATATTAGATGATACATTTCTCATATTTTTTGCTTCAGTCAAAACATAACCTTATCTTTTAAGACTACTAGACTCATCTTTTACAACATCTACAACCTCCACACCGACTGACACATTTATTGGGTCATTACAACCTCACAGGGGTCAGCAGAATTGATGGAAGTCCAACCCTGAGGCAACTAAGCTCTTGTTCATAAATAAATATATCCCTGTCAGTCACAACCACCCACATAAACAGTACTTCTGCAAGCTAACTACTAATCAACTAAGCCGCCTTTGTGAAGAGGTTTGGTATTGCTGTAGCCAAATAGTTTACAGTCCAATCAACATTTAAAAGAGAATATAAGATGACTTGACGAAAAATACGCTTTGTGGAACACCTCTATCAGAGCTACTCACCCGTCAACATCTTTCTCCGGTGCTACAGCGTTGGTTACCTTCTCTGTGTCTATGGGGTGGACAGAGTCCAAGGGTAACTGGACGATGAGGCCATGTACGGCAGGGTTTTCGTTGACAGCCACGATACTACGTAGAACCTGTTTCAACCGAGGGTGCAGTCAGTGAAAGACCAATGACATTTTGTAACTATTTATGCAGTTGAGATGGACATTGTGGATGTATTAAGGGTATTACGGTAAAGAAGGCCTATGTGGATAAAAATAACAATAATAACTAGAGAGGGTACAATTTCTGGGGAAATGGTAGGGTGTGCTTGCGTCGGTTGCACAGGGGTCCGTTTTTGAATGACATTTTTACAACTGATATTTCTGTATATTTTATATAAAAATGCATACTTATTATTTATAAAGATTACATAGATTTAAAAGCATTTTTTTTGCTGCTCATTTACAACTGAAAATACGAGTGAAGTGTAGAATGAAATAGATGTCTTCTCATTTCCCCTGCAAGAGGCAGCCTCATCGTTGAATTCAAACAGTACCATCTGCTAACTGAAAATATGCCCCCCAAAACGTAAATAAGCTTGACATTTATTTAGTGGAAAATCGCTCATTCATAAAAAGCTCACTGGTAGCGATCATTGTCAGTAACAACGCAAAATGCGATATAGCCCTGTGTGGAGAAGCTGCCCCGGTAAATTGTACTACTACGGTACAGTACTAGACTACTGCTGTGTTCGTCTTGGTAGCGATTGCGTTGGTTGAATTGGATTTAACGTTCCGTTGTACGGTTTAGGCTGAAATTAATTATTTTCGTGAACAGATTGACAACGTTTAGGCTGTGGCAATGAAGTTCAGGTTAGTAGTTAGATAGACTTTTGATTTAAGTAAGGGGAGTGCCGAACATGTTCTGTCGCCGTTTGACTTCCTAAACAGCTGTGTACTGTAGATGTTTTTGTAGTGTGTCTCGCGTAAGCTACAGCGTTGCAGTGAGCTACACTGGTTTGAAAACACAGGTAATGGTAATTTCACCAACAAATAGTTTACTAATGTCAGAATAAATCCTACAACGAAAATGTATATGTGAGGAATGTTTATTTTAACGATTGAAAACAGATACATCATAGACCACTGTAGTATGTGTTTCCCGGGCAACACAGGCTAACGTCATGATGCTAATACTTCAGTGAAATAGTAGACTACTGTTTCCGAAAGTAGATGTACTTCCTTAATAATATCAGCTTATATTGTACATTACACATCACAATTGTGTGTCATATCACAAAGTAAAATGAGTAAATAGTTATCACCCTGGCCTCTTTGCTTGTGGCGTTTCTGCAGCTGCCTTGCAGTAAAGCTATAGTTAGCCTAGCTATCCCCCAAGTTAACAGATGCGAAACGAATGTTCTGCCAAAGGTAGTCACGCGTGTTTTCGTGACGTTAGTGACGTTGGTAACGTCAGTAACGTCAGTAACGTCAGTAACGTTAGTAACGCCAGTGACTGTGGCTAGCAAATTAGCCACCGTTAGCTTCACTTTTCGCCACAAAAACTTAACTTGAGCCTAAACCATGCAACGGAACGTAAATTCCAGTAGAAGCAACTCAATCGCTACCAAGACGAAACTTTTGACACCTACGTCTATGTAGGCCAAATATTGACTGAGTTTTAGGGGGGCAAAAAGAAAAACAAATAATAATAATAACTAGAAACGTCTGTTCCTGCGAAACAGCAGTGAGAATGCTGAAAACCTGAATGGGGATAGCTGACCATGCTAAAAAAGCTGAAAATAGTGAAAATTTTGTAGAAAGTTATAAGCTGAAGCTTCAAAGCAACGGTATTTTTGAAAGGGGCTGGAGCAGCATTCCAACAATGATTTGAAAGGATTTACCATTACTTTTAAAGGGAGAATAATTTGCACAAAAACCTTAATATTTTAAAAAGTATAAAAGTGAGAAATGAGAAAATACCCGCAAGATGAAATGAATTTAAAAAATGTGTGAGTCACACAAAAAAGGCAGTGTGGAAGCTGAACTGCTGAAAGCTAACAGCTAAAATAGCCTACAATGCGGGAGAAGCTGAAAGCTGAACTGTTAAACAGAAGAAGAAGTAGGCTAGCTAGTCGTAACAAGAATATTATCGTTTTAACAGATGTGATGAAGAAAGTGTTTTGTCCGTCTCTTCATAAACGGAGTGACTAAGTTCAGTTGAGTTCTGGATTTTAATAAGTATTATCAATCTGCAGATTGGGACAACACCAGGCTTAGGTCTCAATCATGTCTCTCTCAGCTCTGAAAGCCGGAGGACCATCTTTTATAGGGCACAGGAATGTAAACATAGATAGTGACAGTCAGGCAGTAATGACGTTACAACAGTCTCAGAGGAAGAGATTCACAGCTCCCAACACATGACCACTCAGACTAGAGAGATCATAGTTGGCGCTCTCCTTGTAGTCATGACCAAGGACGTTTACCCAGTACTTTCTCCTGATCACGAACATCTATTAACCCTGACACATAGACACCATCTACTCTTACTAATAGCAAGCTTACATGAGAACATACTAACTAGTATCCAATGACTAGTTATATTGATTAGTGAATAATGTAAGCACACCGGAAATCGCAATTTCTTCCACAGATGAAATTATAGTTGGGATAGTATTAGCAGTAGCAGATGTAGCCTATGCGTTTACTCGGCTTTCTTAGTAGGATTCAATGTGTTGATGGAATGAAACATACAGCAGTAGAGCCGATACAGGAAGACACGGCGACACTGTTGCTGAAGGATGATGGTGCAAGTTTTGTCCGTGGAGCATACAACGATTAATAAAAAGAATCATGTAGACGCGCTTATTGTGTAATCGCATAACTAACTCGAAAAGGCTGTTCCTGAGAAACAGTGGTATTTTTACAGACTGTATTAACACCGTAGGCGTGAATAATGCATGCATAGTGATTTGTCGTCCATCTGTAGCCGAAGCTAAGCTATGAGAGGATTCAATGGGACACTTTCTATAGTAAGCCATATCTACTGCTTCAAATTGAAAACGGAGACCATCTTTTGATTAAAGACAAGTTCCTTAACCTCTGTTGTCAATATCGCCAATAAAAAGTAAATACTCTTCAGTTACGAAGCGTTTGTTTGTAGCTAGGTAACGAATATTATGTCTGCAAAAACGTATCTAGCTACCCAGCTAACACATGACGTTGCGGCAACGTTGCCAGTAAGTGCTCAGTTGGTAACCCGCGACGTTACCTTCTGGCAACGTCGTGGCAACGTCGTAGCTACGTTATAAAGGGAATGTTGCCAGTTGGTCCCATGGACAACGTTGCCGCGACGTTGTACCTTGGTCGGCTGGTTACGTTATTTTTAGACCCGTGGGCAACGTTGCCGCGACGTCGTACCTTGGTCGGCTGGTTACGTTATTTGTTGGTCCCCTGGACAACGTTGCCGCGACGTCGTACCTTGGTCGGCTGGTTACGTTATTTTTTGGTCCCCTGGACAACGTTCCCGCGATGTTGTACCTTGGTCGGCTGGTTACGTTATTTTTTGGTCCCCTGGACAACGTTGCCGCGACGTTGTACCTTGGTCGGCTGGTTACGTTATTTTTAGACCCGTGGGCAACGTTGCCGCGACGTCGTACCTTGGTCGGCTGGTTACGTTATTTGTTGGTCCCCTGGACAACGTTGCCGCGACGTCGTACCTTGGTCGGCTGGTTACGTTATTTCTTGGTCCCCTGGACAACGTTGCCGCGACGTTGTACCTTGGTCGGCTGGTTTCGTTATTTTTAGACCCGTGGGCAACGTTGCCGCGACGTCGTACCTTGGTCGGCTGGTTACGTTATTTGTTGGTCCCCTGGACAACGTTGCCGCGACGTCGTACCTTGGTCGGCTGGTTACGTTATTTTTTGGTCCCCTGGACAACGTGGCCGCGACGTTGTACCTTGGTCGGCTGGTTACGTTATTTTTTGGTCCCATGGACAACGTTGCCGCGACGTTGTACATTGGTCGGCTAATTACCTTATTTTTAGACCCGTGGACAACGTTGCCGCGACGTCGTACCTTGGTCGGCTGGTTACGTTATTTTTTGGTCCCGTGGACAACGTTGCCGAGACGTTGTACCTTGGTCGGCTGGATACATTAATTTTGGTACCATGGGTTAAGTTGCGGCTAAGTCGCTCTTTGGTCGCAGGACAACGGATCTCGAGTGCATATAGTGGTTTATCCAGAGATGGAGAGATCACACTGGACTGCTCTCAGTTCTGACACTTTTGCAATGTACCCATAGTCTACATGAATTTCAATCACACACAATATTAAATGTTGCACCCAGCACGTATAAATGTAGACAATGCATGTAATTCATGTGCAGCTCAGCCCCAGCATGTCATTGGTCATCAATTTTCTCATATGCAGAAACATAGCTTTAATAAATAAGACTGAATCTGGAATATAATTTAGTCTTTCATTCTTTACTATAAACATGTACAAAAGCAATCAATGTGTGATGTGTAACATGATTAAGCAAACATTCTTTGTATAGCACACCAAAGCTGTATGACACACAATGCAAATTTGTGCTCCAATAATTTTTGTGATAAAAAATTGTTAAATGTGACCAAAAGGTAAGCGACTCTTAAGAGTTTCATTTCCAAAGACAAGTCATCACAGAATATTACAATTCTTCCTTAGCAAACCTGCCCCTCAGTCTGCCCCTGAGCCCCTGCTCATGCCCATTTCAACGCATCGCTCAAATTGGGGTTTCAGAAGAGATTTTGCAGGGGTTCAACACCGTCTTGTACGCATTGGATTTCAACTGGAAATTAGCTACTTCAAAGGTGAGTTTCTTTACAGAAATATATAAACATATTTTAAGAAATTTGATGGGGCATACTTATACGTATATGTTTGAAATGTAGGCCATTTAGCCTGTTTATGTGCTATCAGATTCACATTGTTTACGTTAGGATTTCGATAGCTACAGTACAGTAGAGGTTAAACCCTCCAGAAAGTTATGTTGAAATACTGAAAATGCATAGGCCTACATGTTTTCAAAGTTTAGCTTCTCACAAATCACCCACAAAAGAATCTGTGAAAATAAACGTTCAGAACTGTTAAAAAACCTTGTCCCAAAATAGTTTATTTAGCCCGGAATTTTCAAAGACTGTGGAGCTAGCGTGGCTGATCACGTTTTAATCACAGCAATGGCGTCTATAAAAGTATCATGTCACTAATTTTTCCAATTTGTACATTACATCTTTTTTTGGATAAGTTTATTCGTTTTAACCTTTTAGATGCGCGAGTTTTAAATATTTCCGACGCTTCCACCAGTTATTTTTCCAAAACGGCAGCTAGGTTGCTTTAATTAGCTTCCGTTACCTAGCAACCTAGCATAATACTCGTAGCAATGCTACTACCTGCTAGTGTTACTTGTTAGCCTACTAATTGTAAATTTTGAAGCCATACTATAGCGTTTGTCATATAGTTTTTGTCTATCGGAAAACAGTCGGTTGGAATGTTCAGAATCACACATGTGCGACGCTACGATGTGGGGCCCTGCTTTCGAACGATCACATATGTGCAATGCTACTCCTTTTATATCAATATGCTATAACTATGTACATAAACTACATTCCATTTTCATTTCTGTACAGATTATCCTACCACCGTCACACGGCCTAGCACTGTGTCCCTGGGAAATGATGGTAAAGTAATGAATGACCGTTTAAAACAGTGACAATAATTGTATGAGCCATGGCAACCTAAAGGCTATGTTTTGAAGCAAAAGCATGACTTAAAACTTTTGCATCACCAGATTCCATACCCCTAGATGTCAACTCTGGTCTGGTGGAGGTGAACCAATTGGGGGCCCAGGAAAACAGCTGGCAGCCAGGCAAGTGCAAATATAAGACACTCAAAAAAATATATGCTTTGTATACAACCATTCAAGGTAACATTTGTTATTTACATAAATGTTACAGCTAATCTAGAAGAACCACAGTGTATGCCAATCATGCTAACTCTCGTAAACTTGTTTTACTTGTCTTTAATGACAGACACATTACAGGTTATGCTCCGGAAGATGGAGACATTGGAGGAGAACCAGCGAGAGGCTCTCCTATTCAGGCGACTACAGGGCAGACACACTGAAGAGGTGCCAGTGATGGACCTACAGGTGGCCCAAACACAGGCTGAACTCCAAGACGGCTTAAGCGAGGAGCGCCTTAAGGTGCTGGAGTTGCGAAAGAGAGTGGTAAGTGTTTGGAGATGCCATGAACTATGGCTTACACGCAGCGTTCAACGTTCACATTGGTGCTGACAATAAGTTCATGACTTCTAATTCCAGACGCTGTGATGAAGTGGAAGACGGGACTGGGAGAGAAAGCTGTGGAGCTCCTCATAGAGGAGACACTCAAACACAACCCGGCAGCCCGTTCAAAACAAGCCAGGTGAATGAATCATGATTGCAGCTTCCATATCCAACCTTTCACATGGCTATGTGACACAAATCTAGAATCACATGTTTTTTTGATGATGTATATTATTTTAGATGTGATTTTTTTATGACTTGTATAGCGCCTTTTTACACGTGCAATTATGTTGATAGAACACTAACGTATTTTGTGCTTCATTGTCAGGGCCAACAGACAGGACCTGTAGTGGGGACTGGCAGAAGATTTTAATTCACTGTTTGGCACTTTGTTTGAAATAAAATGACAATGTTACATGGAAATGCTGCCTTGTTTATGATTAGCTGGAGTTAGGCTACACATCACACAAACCTCCTAAAGTTGGCTACCATGTAGCCTATTATACAAGAACAAGTAGCATTTTGGGCAAATGAGGTCTGCATATGAACCGCCCCAATATAAGCAGTAGAATTGAGAAATATAGGTTACTTAGTTAACGTTGCAGTTACGGACTGGCAACGTCACAAAATTACGTTGCTAGGAGGTCGCGGTTACGGACTGGCAACGTCGGAAAATGACGTTGCTAGGAGGTCGCGGTTACAGACTGGCAACGTCGGAAAATTACGTTGCTAGGAGGTCGCGGTTACGGACTGGCAACGTCGGAAAATGACGTTGCTAGGAGGTCGCGGTTACAGACTGGCAACGTCGGAAAATGACGTTGCTAGGAGGTCGCGGTTACAGACTGGCAACGTCGGAAAATGACGTTGCTAGGAGGTCGCGGTTACGGACTGGCAACGTCGGAAAATGACGTTGCTAAGAGGTCGCGGTTACAGACTGGCAACGTCGGAAAAATAACGTTGCCACGACATCGCGGTTACGGACTGGCAACGTCACAAGATTACGTTGCGTCGCCAAAGACGTTGCGGCAACGTATGTTTGGTCATCGAGTGACGTTGCGGCAACGTAAGGGCAACGTAACTGTGTTAGCTGGGTATGTGACCTTGTTTCGCCGTATGATGACAGTCGTAGTGTCACTAGAATGGCCATAACAAAAGATCATATTTCAAATCTGTCTGCTGTTCTACATTGCCCACACAATTCAACTCTAACATGGCCTGTATCTTGTATCGAAAGTGCTCGAAAATTAGCTCGTCTAATGTATGGTGGACTGAGAACATATTTGTTAGTCAAAGCAGAGCGAGCGGATGTCGTGGGAGAATTCCTACTGTGTTAGATTTACTGCTTCAAATTGAAAACGGAGAAGATATTTAGAGTAAAGACAATTTACTTAACATCTGTGTTCAATATCGTCAATTAAAAGTAAAAACTTTCCAGTTACGAAGCGTTTGTTCATAGGATTAACGCCAGCTGCAGCAAACACATGCCCCAGCCCCGGTTTTTGGCTGTTCGTGACGGTCAGCTATGACAGTCTTGAGCCTCGATTTTTGCAGATTTCTGTAAAACTTGCTAAAATAAAAACGATCTAGCTAGATTATGTACACTTTAAGATCAATGTACATACCTTGTTTGGCCAATTTGGTCGATTGTGGAAAAAAGTCCAACCGTTCTTAGTTATGGAGAGCCATCGCGCTAGCTCGATTATACGAGAGAATAACCGAAATGTAGCTAGAATCCACACCTCACACAAGTTAACCGAGACGCAAAACTGTACGTCCAATCCAAAAAATAAGGATATTTTCCGAGACCCAAGACTCTGCCTAAACCAGAGATATTCTTTATATGTCTGTGCAGTCAGAAATACGACTGTACCTGCAGTTTCAAAAACGTGTTCCTTTTGCTTTCCTGGTGCGTGTTTGTTTGGTTGCCACGGTGATGGCGCAGCTGTGATGGCTAACGAGCTAGGCAGAGAGAAAAACGAACATTTACCTAGCATCCACACCTCAAACAAGTTGACCTAGACGCAAAACTATACGTCCAATCCAAAAAATAAGGATATTTTCCGAGACCCAAGACTCAGAAATACGACTCTACCGGCAGTTTCAAAATCTTGTTCTTTTTGCTTTCTCTGACGATTTTGTCACCAGATTTGCATTGGTCTCTATGGGGCGAGAGTTGGACTTTGTCTCGCTTTCGTGGGGCTCTGAACAAATGTGTACGTCTGTTGGATTCAACAGACAACTGTCTACGACCAGCACAAAATTAGCTATGTATTGATCCAAAAATGAAGCATGAAGAGCGAAAATTGTGGCAATGCTGTCAAACTAGAAATATTTTTTCAACGACATCCGAAGCTGCCCTCCACTCTAAGCGTTTCAGTCTGCACTCTAGGGATTCACGTACACACCCATGTAAATCTCAGAAACGGCTTGAAAAAGTCATGAAACATAATCAGTGATATTGAAAAAAGTTGAATAGATATCAAAAAGCTGAATTATTTAAAAATAGTTTAGGGTTTTGTCAACATTTTAAAGTTTAAATGGTGGCTCTAGCTGAAAGAGTGAGGAAGAAGAAGGATTTGGAAGTTGAAGAAGTTTAAAGAAGTTTGAGAGGATTTGAAAGAAAACTCCATTGGAAACCCATGTTAAAAATATTATGAATATTGATTTATATTAATTCAAGCATAAGAGGTACAAAGCTGAAAAGTCATAGCAGGAATGGCCTGAAACTGCTGAATGTTTTGATAGCTGAGCGGTTTTAATAGCTGAAGATTTGAAGGCGCTGAAACGTGCCACGGAAGAAATAGAATAAGAAGTTGAACTAGAAAAGGCATTTCCTGCTGAAAATGCGTTGGAATGCTGAAATCTGACATTTTTTTTTAAATGGCTGAAAATACAGAAATGAGAAAATACCCGCAAGCTGAAAGCTGAAATTGATTTTAAAAATGTGTGATTCACACAAAAGAGGGAGTGTGGAAGCTGAACTGCATCATCTAACAAAGCTAAGAGCTTAAATAGCCTACAATGCGGGAGCAGCTGAAAGCTGAACTGTTAAACAGAAGAAGTAGGCTAGCTAGTCATAACAAGAATATTATAGTTTTAACAGCTGAAATTATAGTTGGGGTAGTAATAGCTGTAGCCTATCATTGAGTGCGTTTACTCGGCTTTCTTAGTAGGATTCAATGTGTTGATGGAATGAAACATACAGCAGTAGGGCCGATACAGGAAGACACGGCGACACTTTGTTGCAGAAGGATGATGGTGCAAGTTTTGTCCGTGGAGCATACAACGATTAATAAAAAAGAATCATGTAGACGCGTTTATTGAGTAATCGCATAACTAATTACACATGTAAACGGAGTAATCGTATTATTGGCATAAACCCACAATTGCTAGTAATCGGGTTTCTCATGGTCAAGTAAACGTACCAATCACCTGTGTGAGAGAGGTGCGTGTCTGTCGTTACGGTGATGGTGCAGCTATGATTGCTAACGCGCTGTGGGCAGAGAATAAGAGAAATGTAGCTAGAATCCACACCTCAAACAAGATAACCTAGACGCAAAACTGTACGTCCAATCCCAAAAATAAGGATATTTTCCGAGACCCAAGTCTCTGCCGAAACCAGAGATATTCTTTATATGTCTGTGCAGTCAGAAATACGACTCTACCTGCAGTTTCAAAAACGTGTTCCTTCTGCTTTCCTGGTGCATGTTTGTTAGGTTGCCAGAGCGATGGAGCAGCTGTGATCGCTAACGAGCTGGGCAGAGAGAATAACTAATGTAGCTAGAATCCACACCTCAAACAAGTTAACCTATACGCAAAACTGTACGTCCAATCCAAAATATAAGGATATTTTCCAAGACCCAAGACTCTGCCGAAACCAGAGATATTCTTTATATGTCTGTGCGGTCAGAAATACAACTCTTGGCAGTTTCGAAAACGTGTACCCAATTCTGCTTTCATGGTGCGTGTCTGTTTGGTTGCCACGGTGATGGCGCAGCTGTGATGGCTAACGAGCTAGGCAGAGAGAAAAACGAACATTTACCTAGCATCCACACCTCAAACAAGTTGACCTAGACGCAAAACTACTCGTCCAATCATTAAAATTAGGATATTTTCCGAGACCCAAGAATCTGCCGAAACTAGAGATGTCCTTTATTTGTCTGTGCGGTCAGAAATATGTCTCTACCGGCAGTTTCGAAATCGTCTTCCTTCTTGCTTTCTCTGACGAATTTTACCCACCTCTCCATTGAAGTTAGTGAGAGAATTTGAAAGGCTGCTCTCGCTTCAAGGCTCATAGATGAAAATCTGTAAATGTGAGCTCTTTAGTTACATTTACTTTATTTAGTTGAATATCAGAAAAAGAGCAGCCAGCAGTGTGCCACTCTGCTTGCTGCTCATTCATAAAAATCAAGAAGGAGCAAACATTTTAATGTATTTCAAACTGTCATAATTCAAAATTGGCTGAACATTTGAAAAAGCTGAATCATTTGGGAATAGCTGAATGTCTTGTGCACATTTTAAAGGTTGAATGGTGTCTCTAGCTGAAAGTATGCTGAAGTAGTTACGTTTGAAAGAGGAGGAAGCTTTTTAATGATTTGAAAGGATTTACCATTACTTTTAATGGGAGAATAATTTGCACAAAAACCTTAATGTCTTAAAAAGTATAAAAGTGAGAAATACCATCATAGCCATAGCCAACATCTCCTGAAGGAGCTGAACGTTTTGATACAAAAATTGTAGGAATCGGTGGAAGTATGCAGAACTAGTTAAAGGCCAAAAAACGACGGAAGAACTAAGAAGTTGATATAATAATAATAATAAAGAGAAACAGGAAAGCAATAGTGAGAATGATTAACAGCATTCTCACAATAATAATATATATGTGAGAGAACAAAGGTTGTGCCCTTGCCGAAGGCAAAGCACACCCAATAATATATATGTGAGAGAACAAAGGTTGTGCCCTTGCCGAAGGCAAAGCACACCCAATTATCCAAAAACTATAGGCTAATCTGCTCATAAGACATCTGTATTGAGGGCAAGTTGTATCCAGAGCGACTGTAAGCGACTGTAAGTCGCTCTGGATACAACAATGTAAGTGATTCATTGAGATGGATACAGTTTAGGGACTCACCTCATCCTCTTTGGCAGTTTTAGGCAGCCTGACATGACTGGCACAGATTCCAATCTGCGAACATGGTGAGGGTGTGAAATTAAGCGTTAAAAGGATCTTCCACCTAGGCCTATACATATCCATTAACCATAGAAGAGGTTCAATAGGGGTTTGGCTTTCCTGTACCCTCCTGTATCTACACTATTTACAATCAGATAAGAAGCAAATAAGTGCTAATCTTACCTCGGCAGCAGCTTTTAGCTTCATGCTAATGTAGAGATTAGAGTCGTCTCGGTCTCCCACCTGGTTATAGTTAAACAAGTTTTTAACTTTTTATTCAACCTACCACCACAAGCAAGGTATGTAAGTCATGCTAAATGTAATTAAATGTAATTGTCTACTTCACTGGTAGATATAGCTTAAGCCAAATAGGTAGCATTTCAAAAGAATGTGTGGAAGGTGCAAGCAAACAATTTAATCTTTAATTAGCTTAGAATTTGATTAGTATATTCTCGTCTGCTAATGAAAACGTAAGGTTGTAGAAAAGCAAATAATCTTTTAGCTTTATCTGTAAAATAAGTTGGCATGAAAGCACTGTGTCAGAACCGTGAAAAAGGATACACACCTGTAACACCACCAGACCTGGTCGGAAACCAGGGAACTGTGTCCTCATCTTCTCCACATCCTTCTTCAACCTCTCTTTCACCAGCCTGTGTAGAGAGAAACAAACTCACTATAACTTAAAGACCCTTTCACACATTGTGGATGTACAGTAAAATGTCACAAATACAACAGATATACATTGTATTTTTTATGGCCTTTTATATTGTACACATTTCGCTATTCTTAATTGTCAGATGTCACTTTTTTTCCACGTGATAAAAACATATCTGAGGTCTACTTGGTTGGAGGCCAAACTGTAATGGACCCATTTGGTTTCCTGTGAGGGAATCCATATGCAAAACAAATACTAAAAGAGTTTACAATCATTTTAATGATTGAGAGGACACATTCAGCCTAAATTTGGCTCCTCAGTCTGACCTCTTTAAATGAAGAATCCATTGTAAAGACCATTGTTACTGTACATACTGCTACAGAAGACCTTTTTTAAATAAAATCTCTATGTATACAGTTAATTGTTTGTTGCAATGTTTGAATTGATTTACCAATACGTAATGTGATGTCCAATCTCATTATTCACATTCCCTGATTACGATTTCAGTCTTTGGAACTTAAACACAATATCATTTTTATATAGAAGTTTTCTTTTTTCTTTTTCCCTGCACAGTACATCTGAGTTGACAATAAACAAATGAAACTTGATTTTGACCTTCCATTCTAACTACTGTCTCTTTGCTACTTTTTGGAAAGGGATTTTTGTGAAACCATACCCTTTGGATTTGACCAAATACTATGTGACAGAACCATCTTTATATTGTATATTTTTACAGTACATATAATCATTGGAATATAACAAATAGTCTATATTTATATAACAAATTATTCCACACAGGACCAGAATGGAGCTCTCACTTAGAGGTCTTGTTGCCAGAGACAACAGTCGCTATGGTACGCCTCCCTTCTCGGCATACTGAGGCCCTTAGTCGAAGTGTGAAGGCGGCTAAGGAGAGCATGGCTGAAAACTGTTGAAACGCGCACGCACACTCACACACACACACACACACACACACAACACAAAACAGACTGACACACACACAACATGAAGTGACACACACAGTGAACAGGTGAATTGATGAGCATCAAGAAGATCTTACGATCCAAAGAGTACAGCTGGTGCAGTGCCCCAAAACATGCAACTTTACAGTAAGTATGGCACATGGCAATGCAAACAACAATTTTCAAAGATTCCAACAATGCAAAATATGTAAACAGTCTACTGAAGAGGAAATACATGCCTGTTCAAAAGCAAACTCCAAACGTAGCTTCAGTCGCCTGAGGACCAGGCCAGCCTGCAAATGATCCACACCAAAGGGAGACCAAGGCTTTTCAGAGTTTGTGTATACGTGTTTGTGTGTGGGTGTGTGTTTGTGTGCGTGTGTGTGTCTTCCACAGCCACTACTGGCATGCCTCTGTCACTACAGCTGGGGCTTCCACCAACAGTATCTTATCTCTGCCTCTGCCCTTTTTTCCGTGGCATTCTTGCCTATTCCGGACCAAACATGAACTAGAGAGATAAAATCCCAAGGCTAGTGACAGGGAGAGTGGAGTAAGCAACACTTTGTAGGCTCATACCAAATATCCAGAGGGAGGTAAGCCAAGTTAAACAGCAACCCAGTGGTTGGAGTGCATAGTGGGCCGTCCCACTGCAGGGTCCACGAAGCCAGCCAATCAGCAGTTTCGTTTTATGGGGAGTGTTTTTACATTACTATGATTACTGGCACTCCAGCTTGGGAGAGCCAGGAACTGGGATACAATCCAGTATATATTTTGGTCCTTAAAAACGCAAAGTAGGCAGTAGGCGGAAAATTACTTTTGTGTCAAAGTTGGACCATACCGGATTACTTAATTCCTCATCCCAGTGTGGTTGCACAAGCAAGCACCTCCCTGTTTTTCAGCAACTTTATTTCTCTCACACACTCCATTGAACGTCCTCTTTCTTGCATGCACCATTTTCTCTCATTCCCAGGCTCCTCCTTCTTCCTAAGCATTCCCAAGGAAACAAAGTCAAAGAGCTTGGTCAGACCAAGCGAAAGGGGGAATGCCTGTTAACCCTAGGTTTGCCTCTGTGTGTACTACTGTACTGTTATGTCTACACCTCAACCAAATAGGCGTCAGGCCAACCTTTTTACAGCTTAATCAGCTACAATTGATCAGTTAAAATCTTGAATGTCTTGGAGAATACAATAGTTTTCCCACGGTAAAAAACAGCAATTGTCTGCAGATTAATGACTTAATGTATAGTCAATGATGATAATAATGATAAATTATGTCACAGGCATGGATAATGTGAACCAGTTATACATTCCTATAGTGTACATATCAATTTTTTCAGAAAGGGGTTTGTGCTTACAGTACAATGAAAGACTGAATATAAAACATATGACAATGTATTTATTCATGTATTTACTTCAATATGCATCCAGCAATTTTGATCTGATCCAAAAAGTCAAGTGCATACAAATCAAAGTGCATACAAATTGGACATACAAAAAATACCTAATGACAAGATTATGTTTCATTGTGACAGAACAATTTAATAAAACCAATACCATAGAACAACATGAAATTACATTTGTGTCACTCCAGTGACAAGCTGTCAATGTAGTCTGTAGGTCAAGGGTGCACAGAGAGAAACTAAATACTATTGTTAATATTGTCTCTTCAACCTCCCAAGGCTGATATCAAGTGCCCTCTTCTCAGAGAACATAACCATTACAGGCATGACAGTACACCATTAAAATGCGTTTATGCACCTGTGATAACATCATAGAATGTTCATGTTGAATTATTTTATTTGAAGGACTACTAAGTATGTTATCAATATTATTCTGTCAAAGACACTCACATTATGATTGAGAGCAATTTCAGTTTTAAAATGTACTTTAATTAATTGGTAATGTCATGCTTTTTATTATAAACATACACAGGTTATTAGACATACACTTAATGGATTCCATTAAGCTATTTATTTCTTTATTTTTGACGATAGGGTGAACAAGAATCTATTAGGCTGTACCAGCCATGGTCATCTGTTTCTAATGCATGTCCTGTATAGGACTCATCAGAAAAGGAGCTAGATCACCATTAGACCTGTGGGAGCGTGATGAGGTAGGGAAGACAGAGGACAAAGGGTCCTCCCTTTCTTACTGACAGTGCTTACATGATGAAATGAAACTTAACATGAGGCTGAACCAACCTCCAGCTCTGTTAAATGCAGAGTTCAATTAGTGCAAGTGCCAACTATTGCAGATAGCAATGGTTTATTAGCATAAAAACATCCTTTACTTTTCAGAAATGACTTTGGGTCTGGGTGCTGATGACTGACATTTTGAAAATATAGGCAAATTGACTTGTGGAATACAGGACAAGTAAAAGTTCAACCATAAAGTGTGTCAGCCAAACAATGAGATTGAGAAGCAGAAGGAATTATCGTTACTATTATTTTGCTATTGCTATAATTTTCTACTATTGGTAATATATTATGTTGTTCTGTAGGTCTATGTCCAATTCATCCATTTGTGAGGGTAGACTGAAGTCTAAGATCTAGAATACTCATTCACGATTGATTAATGGGTCAATGGGATAAAGAAGTCACAAATTTTGAACTACTGTTCAGGGTACTCTAATCAGTATTTGCATGCAATCAATCAGTGGCATAAGCAACTGCATACCCTACAGAACAAGCAACTATATTCATGATTTCTTTGAAAAGCAAAAATATTGCTGGACATGCATGAGTGTTCCTTTAAATGCACATACTTTCCACATTTTCCCTTTTTTTAACCATCAAGTGATTGCATTTGTCCAAACAAACACCTTTTAAACCTGCCATAACATTTCAAATTCTGGAATATAAATTAGCAGCAGTCTGTTGTGGCTCATTGATGGTCTGATTTAATGCACAAAATAAGCATTTTGGATCAACACATTTGGCCATATTCAGCCACACTTAGTTGCCTATGCCATGGCGATAATAAAATGTTTAGTAAGGAAGGGAAGTCTGTGCCACTTAATTTCTTGTGAAATCCGTTCTGAACGCAGTAGCTACTTTCTGAGTGTTGTTGTGTTCTCAACAAACACTAGCTGCAGTGTTCCTGGGCCAAACAATAGGGAGAACCCAGTTTTATACCTATATTGATTTGTTGTGTTTATTTACATTAAATTGTTGTGGACACTGCACGCCCTTGGGACCTGAGCCATACACCTGCAATCTTTCAACTTTAGCCACACAAGCAAACTGATTCCTGGCTTTATAGTCAGATGATGTGTTTCTTTTTCCTAGAGATTAATAGATATATAAAGGGAATTCAGAAAGGCATCAAACAGTCTTGATGTTAGATAACGACCTTGGTTAAAAACTATGTATGTCTATGTATTCCATAAAGGAAAAATATCATGGCCACACAATGTCATATTCTGGCCTGCATACGTTTGTTAACATCACTTTGATGACTTGTTGTCTCAAGGTGCCTGGTGCCAGCCAGTTGCTTAACTCAAGTCTAGGGCTTTAAGAAAGTTTAAAATGTCCCAAAATAAATAAACAAAACATTGGTCTGTGTTTTTGTTGTAAGTATGAACAAAGCCTCTTCCTGCACATTCAAAATGGCCCATCATCTTTTTCTGTGTCTGATGTGACAGGCTTGGGTACAGTAAAGATGTCCTGGCATTTGATTTTAACCTTAGGTGTAGGAGTCTGTGCCAGGGATAGTCGCCTCTTCCCTGAAAGCAGTCTCAGGATCTCTCCAACCTGACCCTCAAGAGTCGACAAACGGCTACTCAGCGACTGGATGTCTTCCTTCAGCTCCACCTTGATCTCCTTCAGACTGGTCTGGAGCAGTGACTGTCCTGCATTAGGTAGAGCAACAGGCCGCTCTAGCGCGCACACACTTCCGACCTCTGCGCTGTGCTCGCAGGGGTTCCTTCCAAGCAGGCTCCTCTCAACGTGGCTCCATTCGAAAGAGTTCCACTCTACACCTGTGCTTTCACTCTTGCTAATACTGATGTCAAAGGAGTGTGTCTTGAGATGGGCTATTTCCTCTTCACCCTCTTTCCCAGTGCAACTGGTGCCACCCCCTTTATTCATCCCCTCACTTTTTACCTCCTGGCTCTTTCTGTCTTCTATTAGCTGATCTGTTGCTTGAGGTTTATCAACATAGTCCTTGGCCATATCTTGGCCATCACTCTGGCTGGCTTCCCCTTTATGGACAAATGCCAGTGTGCTCTGCAGATTGGTGACGGTGGAAATGGGAAATGTACTTGAGTCACCAACTGCATTGCTAGTCTTACCATTCAGGATGGGTATGTGATTGGGATGCAAAAGGTGCGGCTGACACTGCTGACGGGGATGGTTTGGGGTGGGCTGGTGCAGGGGCTCCACCTGTGGCCGATTGCATTCCAGGTCACGTTCAGCTTCGCCCGGAGGAAGATCGTTTTTCTGCTGCTTGAATCTCTGAAACAGCTTGCGGACTGGGTGGTCAACGGGAATGGAGAGAGGTGCTTCATTCTTATGCCTCCTACGCTCTTCCTCTTCCCTCTTCACATCAGCGATCTTTCGGAATATGATCTATTCAGAAAACAATTCAAAGAGAAGAGGTTATAGTATTATGTTTTTGAAAGCTTGTTAGATGAAGAACGTTTCAGTAATTACTTATTAATTTTAACTTTACTTAATTTAAGATTCGCATATGTTTAGTGTTTTGCACCTCCCTGCCACAGTAAATCCGTGTTTGTATAACATACATGGCGAATAAAACGAATTCTGATTCTTCTAATCTTATGGAATGATGAAGCACAATCTGTCTGAACATGTCACAACACAAGCAGACTGATGCCATTCTAAGGCTCAATTAAATAAATACAGATGTTTACTCATTATCACAGCTTTTTGTAGTAAAGGGAAAATAGGCACGCTGAAGATCTTTCAGAACAGCACAGAGATTTAGAAGAGAGATTCAGCAGACAGAGTTAGGCACATGTAACCCAGGGTTACAGGGCACAAATTAATTAAATATAAAATAAAATTATTTATAAAGAGTAACAAATAAATAACTATTATATTCACGAAAGTAATATACAAGAGCTATTATATATTTGTTGATTAAGAAAAGTGATGCTGGTGTGGTTGGGTCCCAGTTTCATACTGTGGCTGTGGGTGAATTTATTTTTTGGGTTTACAGGCGGGAAAGTTGGGGTTCTCGCGCTCTCTCGCGCAAAAAAGGGGAAGACTACTGAACTAGAAGAGGGACGAGAGAGATACAGCTAGACTAGAGATTGCAGTTATTGAAATGAAAGAAAGAAAAAACGAAAATATTGATTTACGTAGTTAGTTCCCCTGTATGTGTGAAGATAGAGAGTAGTTGAAGTGTGATTGAGAAAAAGAAGATCTGTTATTTTGTTTCGTTTTTTCGTTTCTGTACATTGGTTTAGCTAGTTGCGGTTGGCTAGGCTAACTGTACTAACCGAAGAGAAGAGAGGTCCCGTCTGCTACACTACGGTTGGGTGGAGAACTGTAGAGTAACCTCGGCCGTATTCTCCTCTTTTTTTCAATTGTTTTTGGGAAGATCTAACTAAACCATCCATCTGAGTGAACCATCGTTCTGAGTGAATCATCGTCTGCGGCGTACTCTTTCCCGGAGTACAGTACTGGAGTGGAGTGCAACTCCATCATCAGCAGTGCTAGCAAATTGAGGTGCTAGCGATCGCTGTGAGAGACTGAACAAAAAGAGAACAACTTGCTACGACTGGTAGGACAAGGACCTGATTTTATTTGATTGATTTATATATTTTGTTTCTACCCTGGAGCGATTTGCCAGACACTTGAACCTGGACTGATCACTTTTGTATTTTTTGTTTTGAAGGACTGTCGTACTTTAAATCGTTTGTAGATGCTCGTGAGTTCACGCTGCCTCACTGTTTTATACATGCTGTAGCATTCATTGATGAGGTTAGATTGAGGGTTTCTAAATTTGGTTGTTCCATTACTTGATTTGTGTATAGATATATTTGTTGTTTTTTATACTTGTACTTTAAATCAAATCAATAATCCCCTCATTTAAATTAGAGTAAAACAGTATCCAAAAAGTAAAGCCCGTTTTCCAGAATAAGAGTCCCAAAATCAAACTAGAGAGGGTACAATTTCTGGGGAAATTGTAGGGTGTGCTTGCTTGCGTCGGTTGGACAGGGGCCCGTTTTTTAATGACATTTTTACAACTGATATTTCTGTATTTTATATAAAAATGCATACTTATTATTTATAAAGATTACATAGATTTAAAAGCATTTTTTTTTTGCTGCTCATTTACAACTGAAAATACGAGTGAAGTGTAGAATTAAATAGATGTCTTCTCATTTCCCCAAGAGGCAAGAGGCAGCCTCATCGTTGAATCAAAACGAATAAATTTGGCAGACCGGTGTACAAATTGACCTAATCTCTAAGACTTAAACGTCCTTTTAAGTTTTCCCTTCTCGTGATATTTTCAGGCATTTAGCCTACTCATATTGCATTCATTCATGAATAAAGAACCCCCTTTGAAGATTATTCTACGACGTTACCGGCAGTAGAAGATGGAATCGCGATTCAAACAGTACCATCTGCTAACTGAAAATATGCCCCCAAAAACGTAAATAAGATTGACATTTATTTAGTGGAAAATCGCTCATTCATAAAAAGCTCACTGGTAGCGATCATTGTCAGTAACAACGCAAAATGCGATATAGCCCTGTGTGGAGAAGATGCCCCGGTAAATTGTACTACTACGGTACAGTACTAGACTACTGCTGTGTTCGTCTCGGTAGCGATTGCGTTGGTTGAATTGGATTTAACGTTCCGTTGTACGGTTTAGGCTGAAATTAATTATTTTCATGAACAGATTGACAAAGTTTAGGCTGTGGCAATGAAGTTCAGGTTAGTAGTTAGATAGACTTTTGATTTAAGTAAGGGGAGTGCCGAACATGTTCTGTCGCCGTTTGACTTCCTACAGCTGTGTAGATGTTTTTGTAGTGTCTCGCGTAGGCTACAGCGTTGCAGTGATACACTGGTTTGAAACCACAGGTAATGATAATTTCACTCACAAATCGTTTACTTGTAATCTAATGTCAGAATAAATCCTACAACGAAAATGTATATGTGAGGAATGTTTATTTTAACGATTGAAAACAGATAACGCTACATCATAGACCGCTGTAGTATGTGTTGCCCGGGCAACACAGGCTAATGTCATGATGCTAATACTTCAGTGAAATAGTAGACTACTGTTTCCAAAAGTAGATGTACTTCCTTAATAATATCATCTTATACTGTACATTACACATCACAATTGTGTGTCATATCACAAAGTAAAATGAGTAAATAGTTATCACCCTGGCCTCTTTGCTTGTGGCGTTTCTGCAGCTGCCTTGCAGTAAAGCTATAGTTAGCCTAGCTATCCCCCAAGTTAACAGATGCGAAACGAATGTTCTGCCAAAGGTAGTCACGCGTGTTTTCGTGACGTTAGTGACGTAGTGACGTTAGTAACGTCAGTGACTGTGGCTAGCAAATTAGCCACCGTTAGCTTCACTTTTCGCCACAAAAACTTAACTTCAGCCTAAACCATGCAACGGAACGTAAATTCCAATACAAGCAACTCAATCGCTACCAATACGAAACTTTTGACACCTACGTTTTCTATGTAGGCCAAATATTGACTGAGTTTTAGGGGGGCGAAAATAAACAATAAATAATAATAAATAAATATATATGTGAGAGAACAAAGGTTGTGCTCTCGCCGAAGGCTTGAGCACACCCAATTAGTATAATATACTGATAACCCCATAGCTATTTTAAAAGCAGAAAAAAACCCAAGCTAATAAGAATAAATAGATAAAACGTAAGGGAATCAGGGAGAACAATTACTTGACACTTTCATTGATTTGGGGAATTACTATTTTCTTATTTTTTGTGTTCTTGTCATGAAGTCAATTGCCATTGTTGTTTGTTTGTTTGTTTGTTAAGGTGTGTTTTTACATGAGAAGAAAAAAAATAAAACAGAGGTAATAGAGAAACAAAATATCAAAAATAATAACAACAACAATTTTATTACCTCTGAAATATAGCCAACGTGTTCTGTGTGTTTCATTCTGTAGTGCAAACAGTACCATCTTTCCAAAGAACCACATATTCTGATACATCTCCCATTTATCACATTATTATTCTCTGTAGCGGTGTTAAAGTTAGACACTCGTTACACACACAATGGGATTTCAAAAAGGGCACATTGAAAACTCTGTTGTTACAATACTTGCACTTCACATTGAATAAAACACATTTAAAAAGTAAATCATCAAGCTGCTTAAGGTACACTGTGTTATCCTTTTGACTGTCCTGTTGTTAGGGTTTAGGTAGTTTTAAATGTATGATACTGATTTTCTTGGATTGACTTTTTGATCCAATTCATGAAAAGTAAATAAACAAAGTTAAAACAAGCAAGGCAATATGGCTACCTTTCCTGGATAGGTTGGTCATGTAAAGAGCTCATAAAGGTAAGGATATCAGGCAAATGTTATCACCATATTTCTATTCCTCAAAACTCTCCAAATGAATTCAGCTCAGTATGCACTCCTTACCCGTTTGCGTAGATTACAGGTGAGGATCAGATTTCGAGAAAAGGAGTTGGCGAAGGCCGTGTAGAATTCGAGGACCTTCAGCAGGGCATCTCTACTGATTACATGCAGGTCACAGTAGGTGAGTGCCCGGACGTTGGCGCAAGCACGAGCCAGTGTGGTTTCCTTCCAGAACACATCCCCAAACACATCTCCCTTACCTGGTAAGTAGAAAAAAGAGCCAATCACGCTTGGATTCCCAAAGTCCACAACTCTGAATCATTGAGTGTCGACTGGTGCTCACCCAGAATGGCGATGACCTCGTCATCCTGAATAACTTCCAGCGATCCTGATACTACAAAGCAAAGGGTGTCAAGACTTTCGCCCGCATGGAATATGAGGTCCCCAGGTGCACAGTGTGTGGTCTGGAACTCCACGGCCAGGGAGCGCAGACAGCCGTCACTCGCAAGCCTGAAAGCCGGGTGCTCGTTGAAAACTTGATTGTTGAGATGTACACAGATGTCAGCTCGCATGTCTTTGGGACAAATGGAGAGAACCTGGCAAGAGAGGGAAGATACGAAGCACCAATAGATCACTTTGATGTTTGAATTGAAGTGAAGTTACATTTAGCAAAAATCTCCAGCAGACAGCCCAGTGAAACCTTTGAATTACATTTAGTCATTTAGCAGACGCTCTTATCCAGAGCGACTTACAGTAAGTACAGGGACATTCCCCCCGAGGCAAGTAGGGTGAAGTGCCTTGCCCAAGGACACAAAGTCATTTGACACGGCCAGGAATCGAACCAACAACCTTCTGATTAATAGCCCAACTCTCTAACCGCTCAGCCATCTGACCCCCTTATTATTAATCGAAAATGAATTAATCGAAAATGTTTTTTCTTTTTTTCCACAGAACACAAACCAGCCTCTTGGAGGAATTTGTCTTTATAAAATAATATAGGCCTATTATTGCTATGGGTTTCTACCTAAATAATAGTCAGAGATGCCAGAAAGTTCAAACGGTCACCAGTTTTAAGATTAATTGAAAATAAATTGTGTGCATAACAATCTACACAATTATTTTACTGTTGAGTATAATTACAAGAAAACAGCAGAGACACTTGCAATAGCCTATAAAGTCAGCACTTTGTTGGTAGCAGGTTGCCTCATTTGTCCAATTTGCTTGTGGTGTCAACCAACACACCTTGCTCAATATTGTTCAGTATATTTCATGACCACCATCCCTACTGCAACATCTACTTACCCTCTCTGTGTCAATGCCTTTGGAAGTAGCCCAAGTAGAAACAATGTAGTCCATGACCCTCTCACTCAGACCTTTTGGAACCTGGTAAAGCTTGAGAAAATCACGCACATTGTTGCACATCTCATGGTAGCGGTTGGTGTTTGTGTACATCTGTTGGAAGATGGTGGTCACGTTTCCAAAAATGGTTGCATACAGCAGGGCTGAAACAAAGGAAGGGAGGGGGAAAGTATAATTTCTGAAACAACAATACCACCAGTCATGGTTGTATTACGTTATTGTCATCCTTCATGTATAGAACGAATCTGATTCATAGCTCCCAGAATACTCACAGCCCACCATCATCATGGCCACAGAGAAGATCTTCTCACCGTCTGTGGTTGGAGCGATGTTACCAAAACCTATGGTGGTGAGACTGGTCATGGTGAAGTAGAGGGAGGAGATGTAGAGCGTGTCCTTGCTGGGGCCGCCCTCCCATTGGCCGGAGCCACTGATGTTGTAGCGGTAGGGTGTGCCGATGCTTGAGGCTAGCTGGTACAGCCAGCTGTCTGTCTTGATGGTGTTGGTGGCCTCGTTAATGACCTCGTAGTCCCCGATGCTGTACCAGATGCAGGCTAGCCAGTGAGCTACCAGGCCAAAGACGCACACAAGCAGGACCAAGACAGCTGCCCCGTATTCTAAGTAGTGGTCCAGCTTTCGAGCCACTCGACCCAGACGAAGAAGTCGAACTACTTTCAGGGAGCTAAATAGGCTGCTAAGGCCCTGTAAAAATAAGAAAAAAGGTTTATTTAAGGCTCATTCCTCTTCCTCATGACACCAAGTACATTGATGACAAGCGGTGGGTGGTGATGTATGCGTTGAGCGATCCTTTTCAGGAATTTGCTCAATGCATAAACTGTATAAGTAGCACTTGTCTCACAAGCTTTGTGCGGAAATTGTGACGGCACTTGAAGCCTTTAGGCCTCCCTCCACCTACACGCTTGTACGATGATTAGGATTCAATCCACTCTGGGTATAGCAACTTCTACTTCACAGTTTCAAGACATGGTAGGGGACAATATTAAAGAGGAAAAAAATACTTGATGATTATGTGATGTTGACGCTAATTTCCCCCAAAAAACAAAACACAATATCATGGACATTACACTTACAGATAATAATGTGGGCAATCAAATAGTTTCAATGTTCTTACTGGGAGTACAGAGTCCTCTGTCCGTGTAGTGTTCCTCTGGGTACTGGATAACTCTCTGATGTGCTGGACTGCTGATGTCTCTGAGATAGGATCCTTTACACACAAAAGATAAGAAGCACCCTTACTAGTCACTGAATACAGTCACTGTTAATGTACATGTGGTGAAACTACAAGTTAACAATAGAGCATAGGTTCCAATCCCAAACCCTGGCAGTCCTCACAGGATATGGTGGTTTTGGTGACCAAACAATTCACAATTTAAGTCAAAATGTGAATATTCCATTTCTTAAAAGGCTGATAAGCAAAACAACGCTGAATATTTGGCATGGTTTTCATTATCTGTAATGCATTATGCCTTTCCCCCATCAAGTATCATTTATATTAAAATAAAACTAAATGTTCTTGTTGGCTACAGACTTCAAGTCCTTTGAAGCACTGATAAACTGATAGTGTTCTAGGTGACCCAGTCTTCAAAAAATGGTTGAGGTTGTTGACAATTCCAGTTCATCTTTATCTATGTCTGTTTTGTATCTATGTCTTGCTGCAGAACGAATTGCCGTCCGGGACAAATTAAGTTTAAAGAAAATATCTTTAGTATGTCACCAACAGTTAACAAGCAGCTATATTCTCAACTGTGAATGTTGTTAATGATCTGGTCATAGTAACAGTTCAGTAGGTACTACAGTTTAGTTAATGTATGCAAGTAAGGCCTACCTCGTCCACATTTTCAAAGGCATTGATAATGTCATAAGGCAAGCAGGACAGCAAGTCGATGACAAACCAGGTCTTCATGTAGTTCATTCTAATCAGCTTGGGGTCAGAAATGACTTCTCCACCTGGACCCACAAAGGTCGTATGGAAGTTGAGCACTATGTCCACAAGGAATATGACATCTACCACGCTGTCTAGAACAAGCCAGGCCAAATTGTTCTGCTTGGTCTTGAAGGACACGTTGTAGGGCACCATGATGGCGGTGTAGAAGGTGAGGATGAGGATGACCCAGTCCCACGTGGTCTTGAAGAGGCAGTAGTGGAGGATGATGTGAGGGGGAGTCTTAGGTGCCTCCTGCTTATACTGAGGGAGAATGTCTGAGCCCAGCTGTAGAGCCTGGAGTCAAATGACAAAGGAAAGATATACAGCACACAAATGATTGTGGTTATTGTGACTATTTTGGAGATTGGAACAGTGTATAGGCAAATAAACTGGTTATGAATGTGTAGGTATGTTTTTTAAGTGCTGTACAGTAAGAATACTGTATATTATCAAGAGTTTGATATATTGAGCCTGTAGTATGGTAGGTTATAGTGACTGAAACATGGTTATTCCTTGGCCTACACTGCCACCTTGTGCCTTTGTTGATGCATAAGAGTGACAAATTTAACTTAAATTTTAATTGAGGTATATTGTATGTGGCAACATATTGAGTACAGATTAGGTAAACAAAACATACTGTATTGTACAATTTGAGAGTTTTATGGGTAAATTAAGATATATGTTATGTTACTGTTACACTGTGTCTGGTTAAAATACAGATCATTCTTTGGCACTAGCCAAAACTGAGTAAAACTGTTGAAACTGGGCTCTTCTGGTCATTGACTCATCTGCTGTACTTGTGTAAAAGCACAATATTTTATTAACGCTTAGATAAAAACATCTTCTAAATCAAATTTAATATAAAACTTAAATGTATCCCTTTCTTTACTCAGGATGATTGATATTTACTCATTATTTAAGTTTACGATCGTGACAAAACAGTGAGAAGGAATTAAGTACTGCTCTATTTTCACATTTTAATTGAACATTTAAATCAGTAAGCCATTGAACCACTGTTTTTAAACTAAATATTTGCATACGAAATTCCATTAGCTGTACAGTTCTCCAATACTCCTGATCATCTTCCTTCCTTTCTAGTTATCATTATTGAGATTTCTCAACTTTTTGCCTTCTTTAGTTATTTGAATGATTTAATCCTTCCTGGCAGGGGAAACATTAAATAGCCTTGTTTGTTGCGCACCTCAGCCAGTCTGGAGGGCTTGTGGCTGACTTCTGTCTTGGCTGGTGCCAGCTGCTGCATAGTGCTGCTGCTTGTAAGTGCTCGTGTCAGTCGAGTAAGCTTAGTCCATCCTGTCAGACAAAATAACAAATTAAATCAATTCAGTTCCAGTATCCACCTTCATAATGTATAATCATGTCCTGCCAGTGTTATTTTATGAGGGTCTAGGTAAATTCCCAGCACGGCCAGTGCCAGTAAAACATTTCCGATGAAAGATTTAGGTCATGACCAAGTGTAAAGGTGTTGGTAACCTTTATTCATCTGAGAAACACATAAGAAACTCAATGGCATGCAATTTATTGAGTTGAATTCTAGCACTATTTAACTAGGTGTATGGCTGTTCTAAAATAGATATAGAAAGAAACATTTCAAAACTGTAATAAACTTGGTAGAGGGTCGTAGACGACCACTTAAATACAAAGGGAGAGGGGTTGATAACAGGGAGAACAGAAGTTAACCCTTTAGTTTACCGTAAGTAGCAAGGCTTGCTTAAGGGACTCGTCACGTGTTCAGTGACTCAATATTAGTCCTTCTGACAGTTGGGGCCTCTACCATTGCTTAGACAAATGTCCAGTTATCTGTTCAACCATTCAGAAGTTTTTAAAATAAATATAGGCATCTGTCTCTTAAAATATGCCCAGAGTTGTTCTTGCCATCTGCCTTTTATTAATGACGTCACACTGCAAGATAGGACCCCAGGGATGTCACTCTGGACCCAGTGGGAGGCATATGACCATTGACCCAGACAAACAACATCTGGGCCCCGAACAACAACACAGGCTCAACAATACTGTCTCCGGACAGTAGATATAGTACAGTGAAGCTTCAAAGACTATAAGCAGAAGATATATAAAAACACTTTTTTTGTTTTGTTAAATGTTAGTTGTTAAACTGTGGTTACCTTTTTCAAATATAACCTTGTGGATGACAGAGAAGAGAAATTTAAAACAGCGAGTACGGATTTGATTAGGGTACAGCATGTGGACTTTATTCAAAAGCTGTTGGCCAAATGCTCATAGATTTTTATTTTGTTGGCATGAAGTTCCAGAATGTCATAATTTGTGTATGTCAATTTTAAGTGCAAATTGCTTAACAAATCAACACTCAATATCAATCCTGTCCAGCACACTTTGAAATGAAATTAGCTGCAGAAGCCAAGCCACCAAACCAACAAAATGGTAGTTAGTCAGAGTTCAGATCAGCCACTTTCTCACTTTTTTGTATTACTGTATTAGGGGACCAAAAAAAGAAAAAAACATTCATTCTGAAATTAAATTATCAGGTGGATGCTTTCCTCCCTACGCTGAGTTAAGTTCGACTGATCTCTATTTTTAGGGACATTTTGACTGGTCTCTATTTATAGGGAAATTTATAGGGAAACAATGCTATATTTAATACAATTATTTCCCTAAAAATTGAGATCAGTCCAACTTTCAGCGTACACATTCAAGCTACAGACTTTTTGTCATAACAAATGTATTTCAAGCGTCTACATGAAATCTCTACACCAAAGGCTACTGCTTGCCTGCATTCATTGTGCTTACTGTTTAGAAATTAAAGAAACAATTAATGGAAAAAATATTTTATTACTGCCCCTTGAATGAAAAGCAGTCAGCCAGACAGACTAGGAGAGATGGTCCATTTCAGTGCCATCTGCGTCATCCCCACTTCAATTGAGTCGGTTCAATTAGTCAGTAGCCGACAATGATCTACTATTCTGTTGTACTAAAAAATGCATTTCTAGGTTATAGATATCCTTGGCATGGTGACGGGAACCTTTTAGTAGCACAACAATTTAAAACAGCCAATAGCATCTGGTTCTGTCCTGTGTGCAGGGCCAGTGAATGTTCCTTGTAAGGGAAATCGCCTTATGTCTCAATATTCTGTTAAACACTCCATGTGGGAGGTACATACATAGAAATTGTTTCTACTGTATGTCAACATCATTGTAAACTTATCCAGATTGCCTCCAAATCATGTGACAAAGCCACTTAGCGTTAGTCCTGTTTACATCAATAATGAATTACTGATCATCACTTACAAACTATACAAGCACATGGACTTGTGCTTGCATTCCACCATATTCATGTACATGCATGTAGTAGTGTACACAGCCTGGAGTACCCAAGTGTTGTGGCACACTGGGACAAATCTGGGCAGTCAGTCATGCATGCCATGTTTCCCCTTTCCTCATAACACCTCACTATAGTCTGAATTGCAAAAGATATGTTTGATCTTTTCAAGTGAAATGCAGATACGTTATCTAAACCCACAATACCATACCAAAATACAGTGTATTGAATTAACAAATTAGGTAATTTGTTAAATTCATTTCCAGTCAAGCAGTAATATTGAGGGGAACAGTTTTGAATAAATTATCTTAGGCTTCAACAAAATGCTAATGTGTGCCAAAATGTTTTATCCATCTCAACTAATATTTTGAACACTCTGACACTACAGAAAAAGCAAAAAATGATTCATAGATAAGGGAACAACCCACCCTTGTTGGTCTCATCCTCAATAGGCTCCTTGAAGACTGTAATATCTTTGAATGTGCAGAGAAACAGGACCACTTTGTTGCTTTCATTTCGGATTGGAGCTACCTGCATGTAGAGCCATATTGGTGTCTCTGCAAGAGTACAGAAGAGGGGGATACAAAAAAAGAGTGTGCATTTCCAGACAAGAGAATAAAAATGAGGTCAATCCAAAGGGGGTTGGGGGGGTTGGGAGGATTTGAGACATTCGTATATTAGATCCAATTGTGTTTACTATTATTTGAATTAAGCCAATGTAATATATTAAAGACAAAGATAAAATAAAGAGTAGATGTTGGAGCATTGAACCACACACAGTCCATATCTCCCACGGTCAAACAGGCCAATTACCGGCCTGTTACTATAAACTACATCCTGAGATTTGATGGGACAGTAGGCCCTACATAGACAATGATTGGTAGTGACACTGAAGATAATACTCACTGTTCTTCTTATAGAGCAGCACTTCAAAGCAATTTGATTCATAATTATCAAAGGCCTGTCTGACTTTGTCCATTGTTTTCTTTTCTGTATGTTCTCCGTACATGAAACTGTAAAGACGGTAGGAGAGAGTAGACAGGAGTGGTAGAAGATAAGAAAAGTAAAGAAAGATGGTACAAAAAGAAATCCACAAAGATGTTGGAGACAAATTGCCTGTGATGAGACATCCTTACTTGCATGTGCTGCTTCTCTGCATAACTTCAGCCCTGTGGTAGCCTGACAGCTTGCAGAATCCATCATTACTGTAGACAACCGGCCATTCGAGTAGCTGGGCATTCCCCAACAAGAAACTTGTTTCTGAAAGACAGAGGTGGGGTAAGGGACTGAAGCGAGGGGATTTATTTTAGTATGCAACAAAGGCGTAGCCACGGGTAGCCCTGGGTAGGCACAGGCCTACCCAATTTGTTCTAAGGCCTACCCAAAACCGAAAATATCTCTGAAAATGTATGCACGGGTTCACATTGCAAAGTAAACTAGAGAGGGTACAATTTCTGGGGAAATTGTAGGGTGTGCTTGCTTGCGTCGGTTGCAGGTGGGTCCGTCCCCTTAAGTTTTTCCCTTCTAGTGATATTTTCTAGCCTGACGTTGTCATACTCATAATTCTAGTCAGAATATGAGTCTGACTAGTCTGTCGTGTTTCAACCGAACCCGTAAAAAAATGCCTCTTCACTCAATCGCTACCAAGACGAAACTTTTGACACCGACGTTGTCTATGTAGTCCAAATATTAACAGATCCTTAGGGTTTTGGAAAAGAAAGAAAAATAATAAATAATAAATACATACATGAGAGAACAATGGTTGTGCTCGCCGAAGGCGTAAGCACACCCAATAAGTAAAAAAACTGAAAAGATGCATATTTTTCTAGGCCTACACGAAAAGATTATTCTGGCTACGCACCTGGTAGCCAGAATAATATTTTTGTGTAGCAATCAAGACATTTTCAAGATTTGCCAGATTCAGATTCTGTGGCAGTTTGTGACATTTTGAGATAAAATTGCTGACACAAGCTCATCTGTTCAGGATTGCTTTCTTGCACATTGTCAGTTTTGGCACTGTGTGAATGTTTTGTGAGTGTTTCATAAGGGCCATGAGTCTTCTTGAAAGCCTAATTTGATCTGCCTCTAAGACACTCTTTGAGGGCAAAGCTATTCCATAAATAAGGCTAAGAGTAGGATCTTTTTTCGTGAGTGGAATGAAGTTTATCACCCCTGACAAGCTGTAACATAATTAGGGCGTCTGAAGACTGGGAACTCAGGGCAGGATATGAATCGCTCGCGCCTACTGGGTCCAAACCATTTCACAGATCTCTGACTTCCAATGAAGCTTTCACTTCATCGTTTGTGTGTGGAAAAAATAAATAGAGAAAAGCACTGACGTCTGACCTCAGAGAACTGTTTATAGTGTGAAGTTAGGGAGAAATATGACCACCACAGCCCTGACTTTTTATCTATCGTTAAATAAAACCCAATTCACACAAACGGGCATCAAGTTATTCTAGCACATCACTTTGACACCTGTTACAGATGTGTAGCTATGTGGATTCCTTGACTTCACACAACATGTACTAACCATTAGACAGGTTGATTCAATTTTGCACCTATTATCATTTTTAACAGAGAACTAAATGATGCCATCCATATCAAAACAGTTTGCTGGTGTAAAAAAAGAAAGAATCGTAAATGATCTCAACCTGACCATGTCAGCTTCTTGCTTTGAGATGCCAGTATGCAGGGTTGTTAGTCTTCTCTCCCCATTTCAATATTGAAATGCAATCTGCAAAGTGAATCCCAGTGCACAAAGAGAGAGGTGATGCACTCTATCCCATGTAGAGTTTAAGGATGGTTCCTCCTCTTCTGATTAGATGCTCACCATGGGCTGTGCCACAGTTTCACAGTATCACAGTAGTGGCCAGGGCAAAAAACTACTTCTCTTTTGGTAAAACATACATTTGGTCAGACTCAAGTATTAAGGATGCCTGCTCATTCCACTAGACTAACTATAGCTACAATGAGATTTTTTGTCATTGTAGCTATGATTGGAGACTGTGTTGAGCTAGCGAGAAAGACAGCACAGCTTCTGTTGGAAGAGGATTTTGATATGTTAATGTGATGCAATGGTCCAACAAAGACATGGGCTCTATTTAGCTCAACAACAACAAAAAGACAAGAGGTGTGATGCTAGTTGGGGGATCTAAGGCTCTTGAACAAGTGCACATCCAATTAATCAGACTGTCTCCACATTCTCAGTCAAAGCATCTTTGGTGATTATTGCATGCAACCAAACAACTTAAGCATGAACATGGACCTTTATGTTGAGTTCTTATTGAGTACTTGATTCAAGTGATTGAGTTCCATCTCCTTGCGTTTTTTAAAGCATGAAGACTGTGCTGGAACCCCTGCTTCTCCAAGGAGTCCATGTTCTGGCCTACTTGTGCCATGGTGCTTGGTACTGCCACCTCACAGCAAGGAGGTTCTGGGTTTGACTCCAGCAGGGACACTGTTGGCATGTTCTCCCCAGTCCCATTGGCCCTCAGGTGGTTTATATCCCAGGCCCTTCAGTGTGGAGTTTGCATGTTCTCCCCGTGCTCAAATTGACTTCTTCCTCAAATAACCTCGATACAAAAACATGCAGAACAGAACAGACCGCATGAGCACTTGGGCACCACTGATAGGGCTGCCCGCTGCTCCTTGTTCCACTTGTAGGAAGGACAGCAGGGATGACAAAATGCAGAAAACTCATTTATATGGGGAACACTCCTGCAATTATGTGTGTGTTCCCAGTGTCACTGCTCCCTGCACACGTGTACACGTGTCACTACTGAAAGGTGAATACATGTTTGTTCTTCTACCTGACAACATGCCTTGACAACAGCCCACTAGGAGTCTAACTGCATTTGTGACTTCAACATTCTCAGTATATATTTAACAACAACAGAAATATATAGAAAAACAACACATTACATCAAGAACAATACTTGTGTATTACTATCAGTAGATCTGCTCCCTATACAGGACCTCAATATATTATATAGTTCCTTAAAAGTGAATGACTAGGCAAGGGCTGTGAATTCAGTGACACAGCTTGAGCTATTCCATTCCATCGCACTTACATGAGGGATCGTGCACAAAACAGTTTGTTATAAAACAGATCTTGAGATATGGATAACGATTACCCCACATAGTGTATAGCAGAATAACCTATTGATTGCTGTCCATCCATGCTTCAGCATCTAAATATTTTTTTTCTGAATGAAAAGGCAAATATTGTTAAATTGAGATCTGAGATCCCATTAAACAACCCAACTGTATTGATGTCAGATGTGCTTCCATCATCTGTATCAGGGGGCTGCACACTCATCTCACCAATATTCCAGTTCTGTATAGCCTACTTTTTTCCCCTATGTTCAGATTAAAATAATAATTCATTCAGAAAAGAAGACACAATAAACAATGGCGGAAGAAAAGCTGAATATCTAGGTTGCAAAATAACTGACAAGGTCGGAGAGAAAAGTTTTCTTAAATTCCAACATTTCATCACAATCCTCAAAACAATGTGCCTTCTTGAACGTGCCTTTAGTCAGTCATCATTTTAATATTCTAGCCAAAGTAACTCACCACTTGAGCGCCGAATAATATTCTCTAGAAAGGTGTTCTGCGGTGCCACCAATCCCCTCTTCCCCCCGTGCATTCTGTGATCAAAATTTAGCCGTATGGGTTGTAAACTCAGTAAATCTGATCACTTAATTCTAATAATATCTGAAATATTCGTCAGTCAAACGCAGAAACAGTTTTCAATGAAACGCAGTACTGCCAACTACATCAACGTTGTCCGTCTCCGTAAATAAGACTTGCTACCGCACAAAACGGCAGCGCTTCTGCAAAATGAGGCTATGAGCATTGTAGTCCACCGATAGAAACCATATCCGCCCTTTATGATGTAGGATGTGCAACATTTTAGTATGGGTACATTACACACTATCAATTTAAGAAGACTACACATGGAGGTTAATATTCATACACACAGTTCACTAAACATGCTGTAGTACAACATAACTCATTAAGCCCACAACTACAGATACTTGATTTTGTCATGAATATTTATTATCGTTTATTGTTCACTTAAAGTTGTGTGAGATGTGTAGACTATTAAGCACTGCATAGCGTAATTTGAGTGATCTTCTTTCACCCATATGATACATTATATATTTAGAATTTCATATTGATATGAAAATGGTGTTTAAACAAGATATTATTATTACAGAAGCAGTGTGCACATATCAACAGTCTTCTGTTTCAAATAAAATACAGATAATTTGTTTATATTGATACCATAACTGTTTATTCAGTCAACATTACATTATTGCTGCAAACTTTGTATATAGATAAATAAACAGTAAAGTCCAAACTCAGATCAGAAGTTGTAAAAATATCCATTTGGACAGATGATTATTACATGTTCAGTTAATAAAATAAATGAACCAATGCTGTCAAATTAATGTTCATAAATTTCATGCAATTGTGTCCTCCTATACTAGTCATCGCCTTGAAACCAAACTGCCTATGCTTATGACTTATTTTGCATCAAATCAATGTACAGGGGAAACAATGAGACAAGTATTGAGACAATTTTAACAATAAAAACACAAATGAATCAACATTGGTAATATAAATACCTTTTTCAGTGTTTTTGCCTTTTCAGCGTCTTCATTTATAAACTTGAAGAGATATGCCAATATATTAAACATTATGCCAGTTTTTGATCATTATTGGGGAGGTTAATGGATGTTTTGATGCCATTTCACACTGGAATTGTTTCAGTGTGGGGGTTGCTAGAATCTTCCAGATCCCTTAAAGCCCTATAGGAGCTTCTTTTTGGTGGACTACTGTACCTTAGTATTGTAGCAATTGTGTAAGTGTGAATAGAGAGAATCTTTTTTTAAAGAAAATGTGTATATCCAGTCAGTAGTCTTATGTGGAAACAGTTCTGTGCAAAATGTTGAAATAGTGCAGCTTTTAGGTAGTTTTTAGTCAGAACCTAAATATTCTTATATTTAATGCAGATTCTGTGCCATGCCTTTTTGGCATGTCTAATTAACAAATGGATGGTATGGATATTGGACATATGGATATATATGACATATGAACTTATGAACATATGGATGGTATTAATAAACCCCAATTTATGCTAATACAATAATGTAAAAGAGTACAGAAGATTTATGATTTAATTTATTTCCTCAAAACATTTAGAGTAAAAGAGAAGGGCAACAATGATAACGTCGGTTTAAAACAATGACAGTATTCAATCACAGTAATCAATCACAACAGCACAGGAAAAAGATCAAAAGACACCACTGGAGGCTCCACTTCTCCACTTGAAGCTCCCAGTAGAACTAGAGACTAAGCTTGAGATACCCTGTAAGGATATCACTCCAACTGAGCAAAAGGAGCTGTGAGTGGCTAGCTTTTTAACACCACAGTAGAAATAAATGTTACGTCTTTGAAAATGTGCAAACAGTTATGACAAGTTTCAGCTTTTTTACAATTGTTTCATGAACTAAATTGGCTTCACACCCTTCTTTTCCCTTCACACTGGCAATCTGACACCATAGCCCCTTCAGAGAATGTGTGGAAAGGAAATAGGAGAAACAAGCTGTGGGTGATTTCTGAAGGATGACTTCAGAATTGAAAAAACGAACACAATTAAGTATAAAGTGATTATACCTTTCTAAAGCAACACCTCCATCAAAAAGAGCCACCTCCACTGTCAAAGACAGGACTTCATGAAACTCCAAAATATATATAAAAACAATATGAAAAATGTTACACTGACCAATTATCTATTTTTTATATTACTGACATTTATTTGCTGAGATTGATAATGTGAATAGGAAACAATTTCAAAATGATAGCAGTCAACATCGTTTTTGAATTTATCAAAGTTATATTATATTATTTTATGTGTGTAACAAGAATCATGGTCTAAGGATGGAAGCGACATGTACAGTGCAAATCATATGTGGTCCATTCTACATTATGGTCTCTTTGTTGATTTTGACACTTGCTAATAATTAGGTAAGCAATTTGAGGAGCCAAATAAATCCTTTTAATTGCATCTGGTGCAGGGGGCGTCATTAGACTGTTTTTACTGGGGCGCGTGCCCCAGTATAAATCTGCTGTGCCCCAGTATAAATCTGCTGTGCCCCTGTAAAATCTAAAGTTTGAGTTTTAACAATTTACTTTATTAGTCAGTGCATTCATTTAGATTGATAATCCGGGAAAAATAAACGCAGTATCCCAATCAACGCTTGTAAAATCAAAGCAGTTTAACCGAAAACACAAATCAATGTCCGTTCGAGTTCCATGTCAGCGTACTCTTCTGAGCTTGCCAAATAGCCACTGCAGCCCACACACAGAAGTATATGTATCTGTTGTATAGTGGGTTAAGCAAATTGAGTTTCTATAGCCTAATAGTGCATTGTCTGCAGCAAGCTTGGAAAAAAAAGTGATATGAATAGGGGGCCTGTGCCCCAGTAGAGCTTTATGTCTAACAACGCCCCTGATCTGGTGTTAGTCCCATGTGGTTTGCTGCTTCAGTCCTGCTGAGCATAAGTCTAAATGATGTACCCCCACTTCAACTGGATCTGATCACTATCACTTCAATACATCATATTTTCATTACAGGCATCCTCCAACCATGATATCAAGGGGTTTACAATACATTTACAGGTCTAGCTAGTGGAATAGCTGGAGCAGTGTATCAGTCTTTAACCATTTGAGTACACTGCCAAATAAAATTAATGTATAAAGTACAGTTACATTTGCATTTTACATTTACAGTTGGATATTAAGTATGAGTGCACTTTACACTGTACGACTACCAATCACATCTGCCACCATGCAAGATTGACCATTTCCTTCAGTTCATCTCCATCTCTCAATCCACCTCTAGTATGAAAAAGTACAAAGGTCTGAGTCAGACCCAATAATATACAGTAAGAAGCACATCCATGTTTACGTGAAGTTCATGCAAGCTGCATATTTGATTTGGTATAAATTATGGCCAGGTCATCAAATGTGAATTTATAACTATTTGGAACATTATATTTCCAATTTCTACTACTTTGTAATACCTGTAGAAACAAGTATTATGTGTATTTAAATGCCCAAAACATGTACTGTCAATAATATAGTTTTGCTTGATCTTACTGTCCAATTACCTAGGAATAAGGGCATCCTAATGTGAAGTATTACCAACCATATTTCCCGTTTCAAAAAAACTCAAATATGCTCAGCACGAGGCAATAACAAGCCTGAACCTAATGGAGGATCTGTACTGATTCAGGGAGAGACGCTCTCAGGAAATGTTTAAGCAGCTGAAAAGAAGGGGCACAACAAAGACACAACTGAAGGAAATGGAGCCGTAGACAACATAGCGATACGGCAGCTCCACCATCATGTTCTGTCGCGCCTCCCTAACGTTGTCACAAGGCACCTTCAACACACGGCAGACCAATGGAACAGTAATTGCTTTGGTGGTCGCCCGAACAGCGAGCAGGCAGGATACTCCGATGAGGAGACGCAGTCCTATGCGGACCAGTAGGTCAGTGCTGAGGGATGGAAAGTATAGTGGTAATGCCGACAGGGCTGGGTCAGCCAGCAGCCCCAGCTGATAGTTTAAGTGGGAGGCTAAGGCAGCCCCAGCCCCAGTGCCTAGGGCCTGTGCGGTGTCGCCCCGTGAGGTGCTCCAGGAATCCAGAGAGAAGGCCAGCAGACCCAGGCTCACATGCAGGGTAACAATGACCAACGATGCATACGGGCTCATCAGGTAGAAGCTGTCGATCTGGGCCAAAAATGGTTTGAAGCAGGCCAGGATCAACAGACTGAAGAGGAAGCCTGAGATAACCTCCTGAAACATGAGACAAAGAAAGAGCTGAATGTTACTTATAAATCAAATTGAAAGGTTTTTTCTTTTAGAAAATGGCTGCTTTTTGAAAGTTCATTGTTTATTGCTAATATTGATCTACAGTTTTCAGGAACCAAGAAAAAAGAGACTGCTACAATGCTCCACCAGTTTTTTTCCACAACAGTAGAGAAAAAGGAACTACAACAGATGCAAAAAAAACACATAGGAAGTGTGGTAAAATAGGTCAGCTAAAAGCACTGCACCAAAAGGACAGAATAATTGCACACAGACTACACCAAAACTCCCCACCAACAAAGATTATCAGTACAAATGGATAAGTAGAAGGTCACTGTGTCATTGCGCCATGCTTCATGGACAGTGGGTATAATAAACAACGGTTAGGTGCTGAGGTTGCATTTATTTTTCCATCACTAATAAATAGCTCAATAGCTGTGGGTTACAGCTATTTCTGCTAGAATGTTCACAGTAGGAAGTCCACAGTAAGTAGGTAGGTCACTTACACAACATATAAGCAGTGTACAGACCATAATTGTGAAAGTTTGAAATATTCCTAAGTTCTTAACTCCACCCATTATGCATCATATTTGCCATCAGGGAAGTAATCAAGGAACAAAGCATTGGAGAAATGTCTCAATTGGGCCCTCGCTGAGAACTTGTCATTCTCATAGAACCATTATTGTTCTCTTAATAGAACCTGTCTGCCTAAGCATAAAACATTAGAGAGCATACTGACTGGTTGCTTCACAGTGTGGTATGGGAGCTGTACAGACAGGGACCGCAAGGCCCTATGCAGTGTGGTCAGGTCTGATGAGTTCATCATTGGCAGGAAGCTCCCTGCCCTACAGGACACCTACCACACACGATGCCTCAAGAAAGCTGGCAGGATTCTAAGAGACTGTTACCACCACCCATCCTTCAGTCTTTTTACCTCGTTACTTTCTGGCAGGCGATACCGAACCATTCGGTCTCGCACACGCAGTCTGGACAACAGTTTCTTTCCAAGGGCCATCAGTCTTCTGAATGGACATTGATATAGACATTGATACACTTCTCACTAGCCACTTTACACACTGTCCCTTTCAGCTAATAGTTGCACTATCAGAAATATTGCACTAATTGTACTTCACTTGTCTTAAGTTAGTATAGGTTTATTATAGGTTTACTGTATTGTACATTGTATATTATTTTGTATATTTAGGATGTTCACTATATTTTAGCTTATCATAGATGTAATCTATGTTCCGTGTACTTATGTTATGCCAGTTTGCTTTGCGTTGTCTTGTCCTAAGAATTTCAGTGCCCAGTCTGACCCTGTGTTGTTCTGTACATCTGACAATAAAAGACATGAACGTGATGATTAAAACTTAATGTCAGGGTAAATAAAGCCCAAAATGTTTATGATCATATTAGTAACCTTGTGTTCCAATGTTCTTGGTAGATAGAAGCAACACATTTGTACTGAAGTAAATGTCTTATCAGTCACTAAGTGCAGCCCAGATAAGATGTGTAGAAGTTAACCCTCGACATATTGAACTCAGTGGCACAATGCGGCAGTGATTTGGTCTGCGCTTCAAAATTCCCCAAAATGATTCCTATAATTGCAAATATACACAAATGGCAAATACACACCCACTGGTAAAACTGTATCAAGGTACAACCTAAAATGTTTTAGGCCTCTTTGAAATGTATACAAATGCCTAATTAAACCATGACTTTGGAGGACAGGGGTTAAAAATCTTTTCAATCTTAATGTTGCTATGTAGAAAATACCACTAACTCACCAGAATGGAGTGCATGCCCATGTAGATTCTGCTTATGCAGACCAGGATGCTCCAGCAAATGGCCACGCTTAAGCCAATCAGGAACGGGTACTGCGAGCACAACAGAAATACAAGAGGTGGTTTATTATATGAATTTAAATCTTTTTCAAGCACTTAAATGTGCTGCATGTCCCTGACATGACAATAATGTATTTGTCCCCACATGGTTTAGTTACATTTAAAACCACATATAATATAGGTTAAATACATTTAAAATGATACATTAATTGTAAAAAAAAAAATGGGGGGGGGGGGGACGACGACGACTATATTTGATGGTTCTTTTGTTGAATCATGTCAGTCATGTACTTTGTATAGCATAACTGAATCTTCTTGTTGAACAGGGAGGCCTGATTTTCTAAATTAGTGAATCAAATAAAACATTAACCTGGCATGGCCTTCACCCTACACCCACCTTTTACCTGAAAATCTTACCATTAACATGCAGTGTTTAATCATCTGAAAGATAAGAGATAAAGACCGAGTTCCTTGTCTTATCACACACAATCTTGCTCTTTGTTCATCTGCCCTTATGAGCTCTGTGGCAAAAAATCATGCAAGTGATAGGTGGTATGTTCATGTACATTTAGAGCATGCAGCAAAATAAGGATATCACATATTCACTTGTCAGTTTATGAGACATGCAAAATATCCTTATTTACGACATGCTACCATATGGACACATGGAACAGAAGCTGCTTTTAAAAATATACTTAAGAAAGCATGATGCACTGCTAACTGACATATTACTGATAAAGTCTGGACCATAAAATTGGACTGGAAGTGATTGTGGGTCATTTTGCTCAATGACAGAAGGTAAACCCTGCTTTCTAGGTTCAGCACCATTAAATTGTCATAAATAAACGTCAGATGGAATTGTGATTGGTTTGGGTGCCTTTAATCGCAATTCTTTTTCGCAACATGTATTTTCACAACATAATTGCAAATATGTTTTGCTGAAAACAACACCTGATCATGTTTTTTTTTTAAATGTTTACCATGTTTCACAATCTTTCTGGGGGAACATTGGGGTAAGTAATATTTGTTTGTTTGTATCGTGTCAGTGGATATTGACAAAAAGATAAACATTGGGTTGGAGTCCAATGGTTTAGGCTACATTGAGATGTTGTGCTTCATGACCTTTTGAAAATAACTGCACTGGTATTTACCTGCCAGCGTCCATAAGTGAGTAAGAAGAGGCAGAACGGTATGGCTGTTCCCGACATAGCGTGCGTCGATGGCATGCTGTACTCCAAATTGTAAAATATCTCCACCTTAACTACGGGTGGCGATGTCGGTCGCGTCCAGCGGATAAGGTCTTTGGCGCACTGACCGAAGAAGAGATTCCAAATCCATACCACTATTAGTTGTCTGCTCACAAAAGCATCAACATTCCACATGAGAAAGGGAAAGAAAACTATGAAGAACATCTCGTTGCCCAGCTCAGTTCCAAATGTGAAAAGATAGAACAAAAACTGATTGTTTATAATAAACTCCTGTCCTACTTCGCCAGTCAAAGAGTTCTTACGCAGAGGTTTTGCCCTTTTCATTGAAACCCCCGTCTTCTCGTCATTACTTAATTCAGATGGCTGGACAGCCATTCTATGGCCAGTTTCTATCCTTCTGTCCAAATCTCTACCTGCGTTTGGTTCATCCGCAGCTACGGATCCAGCCTCCCCATTCGGCAACCCCTTTGAACAGTCATTCTGTTGCCATCTATTTGAGGCTGTATTTCTTTGCTTGGGGCCAACATCCTCTTCACGTAGGCCCTGCTTCACGCAGACACCATTGGACGTTAAATCGTCCTCAGTCGTGTTCTGTGGGGGAAACGTTCCTTTCACTCCACAAAGCTGTTGGAAACTCGCCACATGGTTCGGATCTTGCAGATATCTACAAAGCCGTGTTAATGTTGTTTTAAGTCCGTTCGCCATCGCGACGCCTCAACCAAATGCCGCCTTCAAAACCACAAGCTCATTTTGTTCGTGTACCTCAATTGAAGATCCACCCTAAATAAAGGCTCAACGCACGACTTGAATAATTAAAAGAAACCAACCACTCCTAGTCCGACAGTAGAGAGATAACACATTTCGTCGGGTGTGTGGACGTGTGCAAACAGCAAGAGGGCGGATTTCCTTCGCTTTGTCACGGGAACATGCGCGCTCACTGTTCCCTATTAACTACACTAGACTATGAACATAACATGGGGTGGCATACGACATGCCAGGCTGTTAGAACACATAGCCTACTGTCTGAAAATTGAGAAATCAGGCGGTCTTGCTTTATATTTGTTTAACTGTTATCATAAAATTAAAAGTGCGTAGTTTATGTTGTCAACACGGACGTGCACGTCGGTCCCATGACAACATAGTTATGACAAAAAAACGAAACGAAAAAACGGCACAGTTGACCAGTTCTATCGATGTCCGCTTCGATGTATTCATTGTTTTCACGTTGCCTACTTTAAAAGCAACTTTCATTGTTTTCACGTTGCCTACTTTAAAAGCAACTTTTAAAACATGTTATATAACGGTGTATTTAACGGTAGCCTATAGGCTACAGCAGTGGTTCTCAACCCTGGTCCTCAAGTACCCCCTGTCCTGCATGTTTTAGATGTTTCCCTGTTCCAACACACCTGATTTAAATGAATGGTCGTTAGCAGGCTTCTGTATAACTAGATAACGACCCATTCATTTGAATCAGGTGTGTCGGAGCAGGGAAACATCTATAACATGCAGGACAGGGGGTACTTGAGGACCAGGGTTGAGAACCACTGGGCTACAGTATAACGGTACTGTAATGCTTAAAAGCGTATGAGACCAGGAAAAACTCCCATGCTCGTCATGCTCGGACCATTTTATTGTGCACATTTACTGAACAGCATGAGTACAGTCTTCATACACACTCAAACACTAAACTCCTCACACAGTATTTACAGAGTTGATTCAGGGAAAGGCCGTGTCGTGTCTAACTAGGATTACCAATCTCATGTCACATGAATGAAAATATGGTTAGATTTGGGGAACAGAATGCAAATAAAAACCTATGCCACCAATAGAAAATGACAGTTGAGATGGTGAAAATTGATCCAGTTAGGTCAAGTGCTTGGTCTCTTTCTCTCACACACACTCTCTAATACTGTAAATAAAAAAATAAAAAAACACTTACCTGCAAGTGTTCTTTTCTAAATGATTTTCAATAGTACAATTTGGGTGATGGTGAAACCTTGCACATATGTATAGCCTTCTCCCCAAAAACGTTTCAAAATGTCAAATTTTCTACTGTATGAATACAAGTTAAAGACCATACTGAAGGAGAGGACTGCCCATTCTACTTAATTACAAGTAAAACATTAAAATAAAGTGTAGAGATCAAATAATCTGAATTTAAAAGGAAATAAGGCAATGATAAGAAAGCCTATTCTGAAATACCTTGGGGAGCATTTACTGAAGTGAAATAGAACAACTTGATTATTGAAATAAGAAGTGTACTTGTATCAAGATCCCACTTATGATTGTATAACACTGTCATTAAATCAGATTCTATGCATAGATTTGTTTTCTTTTATCCCTCTCTATGGCTGCCAAAAAAAACAAATTTTCAATTTATAAACTGATGTTGTCAACCCTTTTCACATAAAACACACTTCTCAATTTCGTTATCATCCTACAAAGGAGTCAGATGGCTGAGCGGTTAGGGAATCTGGCTATTAATCAGAAGGTTGCCGGTTCGATATCCGGCCGTGCAGAAATGATGTGTCCTTGGGCAAGGCACTTCACCCTACTTGCCTCGGGGGAATGTACTTACTGTAAGTCGCTCTGGACAAGAGCATCTGCTAAATGCCTAAATGTAAATGTACAAAGCCCACACAAAGTTCATCACTGTCACGCATGCACACGCACTTACACGAAGCAGTGGTATGTTTTGGGGGAGGGGGGTGATCTCCAATGAATACGTGTAAGTATTCAATAATAATAAAAATCAGTTGTTTATTGTTGAATTCTTGCTGGACAGAGAGGGAGTATGAAATGGCGAGCCTAGAACTGGTGTCTGTTGGAGTAAATCAGTGGTTGACAGGGGGATGCTCTTGATAGCTTGATGTGTGTGTGTGTGTGGGGGGGGGGGGGTTAAGTCTCAAGCTTCATTGTTCACAGGTTGTAGAAGTATGAGGCTAATGTATGGCAGAGGGAGATGCAGGAGGGGAGCACCAGGCACCATGTTTTTCCTCAGGTGTTGAGTGATGTCTGTAGTCTTGATGTTCACCAGGGATAGAGGGACAGGAGAATTACGCAAGGGAACGCTGGCGGGGTTTTATTCTGGGGTATAGCTGTAGAAGAGAGAGAGAAAAAGGATATACATTATTATACTTTCTGTTTACTAGTCCACTCAATCTAGTCACATTTGTAATTTTATTTTTCAATTGTTACATGTAAACCTGTCAAGTCCACGTGTAACTGCAAACATTTTTGAATACAAATATTTCGCAATATAAACTTCCAATTTCAGTTTGTGGTGCATGAATACGATTTAACCAAAGTGATTTCATACAGCCAACTTGATGTCATCACAAGTTATCCTGTTTGCCTGTTGCCGGTCATAAAGGGTGTTTGATGAATATTTAGTCCCAAAACTTGTTGATTAAATTGAAACCCAGTATACTAACATGCGTAAAGCGCAAAGGGGCCATACATTCTGTGTGATCTGCCTATGCGCAAAGGACAACCAATGCTGATATTTCAGTCGTGGAAAGACGCGTCTCACCCCTAACAGGTTGCGTGGCACGTAGCCTTCCTTGTCGTCGAGATGACCCCACCACCACTCTGTCTCGTTGTCATCTTGCCGCCGCAGAATGGTGATGGCGTCCCCTTCTGCAAACGACAGCTCGTCTGGGCTCTGGGCATCGTACTCCCAGAGGGCATACACAACGCCCTTGTTCATCACCCCCATCTTTTCCTGAACACCTGGATAGAGAGAACCCAGGCACATGACAGAATGAGTATTGAACAGTATTACAATTCTAACTAGAGAAAGTACAATTTCTGGGGAAATTGTAGGGTGTGCTTGCTTGCGTCGGTTGCAGGTGGGTCCGTCCCCTTAAGTTTTTCTCTTCTAGTGACATTTTTCAAGCATTTAGCCTACTCATATTGCGTAATTCATTAAGAACCCCCTTTGAAATAAACTACTGTAACAACGTTGTCACCGGCAGTATTTCAGATGGAATCGCAATTCAAACAGTACCATCTGCTAACTGAAAATATGCCCCCAAAAATGTAAATAAGCTATGTAAATATTTATTTAGGGAGAATTGGCTAATTCAAAAGAGGTTTGCTACGAGCAAGCTAGTTGCGGTGGCTAGCCAAACTTCACTGAGTGACGGGATTGTTTGAAAGCGCCGGAAATGAGAAAGTTTCTTTTGACATAAAGTTTAGGCTGTGGCACTGAAGCCAGCGATGCACCACACAAGCTTTAGTTTAAATACATTATTTAATGTTACATTACTTACTGTACATGCAAGTCTTGATTTGCTTAAATGTACATGTATGATTCTGCTAGTACACCACGGCACAATACTCGCTGTGCAACAGCACATCTATGCACGTTGTATCCATGCGTCGTTGCTAACGTGTGCTGACGTTGTGACGTAGGCTAGCACTGAGTATACTTTGTTGACACAAGGCACTTTTTGCCACAAAAACTTAAGTTTAGCCTAAACCGTGCAACGGAACGTAAATCCCAATAGAAGCAACACAATCGTGACCAAGACGAACATTTTGACACCGACGTTGTCTATGTACCGTAGTCCAAATATTGACTGATCCTTAGGGGTGGGAAAATAATAATAATAATAATAAGATATATGTGAGAGAACAAAGGTTGTGCCCTTGCCGAAGGCAAACCTCTTGATCTGTGGTCGAAGCCTCTACTACTATGCTATACCCACCCTTAACCCAACAATACAATGTTGAAGACAGATTCTATCCGTTTTGAATGAAACTGGCTTTTAGCTTATTTACAAAGCCGAATATATAAAGAGGGCATGTCTGGGGAGCAAAAAAAGAAAAAGGAGGCATCACCATAGAGAAACTGGGAACATTGAATGAAGCCTTCCTCCATCTCTTCACACTTGTCTGCAGCAGTTTCAACATCGCTGATGGTACTGGCAAAGATTGCAGCACCCGACTCTACCAGGACCTTGCACAGGTGCACGCTGTTACAAGACGCCGCGCAGTGCAGGGGAGTCCTGTGTACGGGCCGAACACACAGAGACACACAAACAAGTGGGGAAAAAGTATAAAATGAATTCTTATTGTGACAAGCCATGCGTGTTCCGGAACCCTATATCTAGTGCGCTACATGCACAAAGGTATGACAAGTTAAACAGTCAAAAGGCCAATGAAGCCTGTTTCCTGTATGGTGTGGGGTGGCTTACCAGCCATCACTGTCCGCAGCATTGACGTTGACACCAAAGTCGAGCAGGAACTTGACTATGTGGTGATGCCCGGCGCAGACAGAGTTATGTAATGGGGTGATGCCCTCATCATTGGGAGTGCTGGGGTTTTCCACCTGAGGACAGTGTACATGCAGGTGAGATTAAGGGCGATACCTAGGACATTTTAAGCATTGTCTGCAGATGCTTACAAAGCTAGAATTCGCAACTTTTCACAAAGCAGGGAATCTTGACTGGGTAAAACTGGGTTTTAGGGATTACATGATATATGATGTGCAGTTCTGTTAATGTTGTTGATCGAATGAAAAATCACTCGCCAGCAAATTTAACAAACTGCCAATAAGTAAAGTAGGTAAAAGGAGAAAGTGTGTGTGTGAGAGAGATAAATGTCACCTCATAGATGATTCTCTGCACCAGGTCAAACTCTCCTTCCAGTGAGGCGTCCAGCAGCAAGGCCAGGGGGTTGAATTTGACCCTGAGGCCATGGCCTGTACGCTCAGAGTTGGCCTTCTTCAAGTTAGTACGCTTCTCCTAGAGAAAGTGAAAGTTCTATTAGTGGTAAATGTGGCACATGTTCTCCTCGAAAGAGAGTTCAAAGATCCGGAGGGCATGAGTGCAATTACCTACCTAAAAAATTTACAGCGGGTGCAAAATGCTGCTGCCAGATTATTGACTAGAACCAGAAAGTTTGATCACATAACATCTACTCTCGTCTCTTTACACTGGCTCCCTATCCAAGCCAGAAGACGAGAGTAGATGTTCTGTGATCAACACTTTCTAGGTTCTAGTCAACTAATCTGGCAGCTGCCCACTTCTCCTGCACCCTATCACCCTGTAAGGACACTTAGATCTCAAGATGCTGGCTATCTGGTGGTTCCCAAAATTAATTAAAAAATGCCCTGCTGGAGGCAGGGCGTCTCATATAGAGCACCACTTCTCTGGAACAAATTACCTGTCTCAATTAAGGAGGCTGATACTGTTTCGACATTCAAAATTAGGTTAAAAACGTTCTTATTTAGTCAATTCTATGACTGCTAAGCGTCCTATGACTGCTAAAAGTATGTGTGTATGTACTTTCTATGTAAACCTGAAGTGTGTGTCTATCTGTATATTACCGTAATTTTTGGACTATAAAGGTGCATCGTTATATAAGCCGCAGCAGCTAAATGTCTGTTGTTAACTTAGCTGCTATCACAAAGAGATCAGCATAGAGATGTGGCAAGGCGTGGCAATCATTTAACCACTTAACTTTGGCTATTTTTGAAAAACCTTGAAAAAGTGTGCACCGCTAGTGGCCGTTAGCTGTAAAAATCCATATATTTTCCATAGAATCCATATATTAGCCGCACCATTATATAAGCCGCAGGGTCGAAAAATGGGAACAAAGGCGCGGCTTATAGTCCGAATATTATGGTACAATTAAAGCCTCTATATGTTCATGTTGCCCCATCTAGATTTTAAAAATAAACTAAACCTTTTACTGTATATTGTTACTGTTATAGTTTCTCTTACTAGTAGGTGACAACGGGGGACGGGGCATTCTCATACTTATTCGTATAAGTATAACTTATTTTAGAGTTCTTTCCCCTGGAACAGATTTCATGTTCAACCGAGGGGGGCTGGCGCTGTCTTAGTGTCTAGGGCTGCATCAAATAACCTTTTTTTGCTCTGCTAAATTGCTGCACTAGTCCACACTTGACCGGTGGGGATCTCATTCTAATATGACTATAACTGTTAGCTGCTCCTGGCATTCTCTAATCCCTGCTTTCCTCTCTGTCCCCGTCCCCCCCACACACACATCCCCTGTGGTGTGGGGGGTTTGAGCCGTCAGCACCTGCCTGGTCGTCGGTCTGCCAACGCTGGACCTGGTCGCCAACCGGAAACCAGTCTCCATGACGGGCAACAGCGAGTTTCCCGGTCCCATAAAAAGCGCAATACAAATACATTTTTATTTGATTTGAGTGCACAGTCCCTTTGTTTTTGAAAACCGGTCTGTGCTGTTCTCCCACTTGTCTTTCTATCTCTCTCTGCTTTCTAGTCTGCATAACCTGCATCCGGAACATCTTTTGTAAAACATTTTGAACGATCACACAATTCAAATGGGATGTAAATAAACTATGCTCTAAAAACTAATAAGTTGGGCTGTTTGTTTGTACGTATTTGTGGTGTTTTACCTAACATCTATTGGCTTTGATTAAAAAAAAATTATGGGAAAGGCTATTTTTTTACGCTAACTAGGTTGCATTTGTGTGAACGTAACAATACAAACTAAGGTGTGTGCCTCACCACTGCTGGTGAGGGCGTAGTCCCGGCATCCTCTGGAGAGCTGACCTCGAGCACCGGGCTGGGAAGCATGACCACTAGACCCTCGAGATTGTTGTTGTGGTTATCCTCAGACTCCTCCGGTTCGGGGGGATTCAAGAGGCCCTCCGGGGCCGATGCAAGGGCCTGGTTGTCGTTGGTGTCGTTTGGCGGAGGGAGAGCTTCTGAGGCTGGTCCCTCAGCGCCGGTTGTCTGTGGAGGGGGATTCCCGTTGTCGGCGTCCGCTGCCATGTTAACGCAAGGGTAGTCTGGCGGATTGGCGGGCTGATAGAAGGGTGTGCCTCCCCCGGCCCCCCCTCCCCCATTTCCCCCGACAACAGAAGTCTCTATGCCCCCCGCCAGCGTGTTAAAGCGCTGGTAGAGCAGCTTCTGGATATTGGGCCCCGCGGGGCCCTCGGGCTCCGTGATCGAGCTGCGCTTTTTCAGTGGCCGAGGGGCGTTGGCCAGCTTCTTGCGCAGCACCTCCAGGTCAACATCGCTTTGGTAGCGCAGCGGCGAGTGCACCATGGGCGTCAGCTTGGTGGGGCTCAGAGGCCGCGGGATGTTCTCGACGTTGGGAGGGGGGGCTGAGGACTCCGGGGCATGGCCACCTTCCAGATCTGTCGCTTCGCCATCGAAAGAATCTTCGTGGCCCTGGAATGCAGGGAAGGGCCCTCCTGACAGCATGAAGGGCAGAGGGGATGGGGGTGTGGAGCCCGAGTGGAGAACAGGTTTTCCATACACTGCACGCACAAAGGAAAAAATTGAAATAGTTACATAATCTGCTTGTTAGATCTTTGGGGGGGGAATGCCAATGCAACAATGAATTCAACAATGACAAAGTTTTGTTTCAATACCTGCTTTGAGAGCGGGTTTGAGAGGGTGACTCTTTGGCGCCGCCTGCTGGAGGTACATGTGGTAAATAGAGCTAGAGTTCATGGTGGCCGGGCCCTTGCGGGGCGACTGCGGCCGCGACCCTCTGTCTGGAATGAAGGGGCGAACGGCCACGGCGAGGGGCGGGTCCAGCCGCTCCCCCAGCCCTGGGGGGAAGAGCGGTGAGTTTGGCTGGAAGGTGGGGCTGGGGGGCACTGATATGCGCTGCTGAATCTGCTGAGAGGACGAGCCGGATGGGGGAGGCACACGGGGCCAGGAGGGGGCCGGGGGGTTGGGGTGAGGTCGAGGGGGAGGCACGTCTTTGCGGCGCTCCAGCGAGCTGTTGTAGGCCGCCGAGATGAGGTGCGAGCCGTAAGGCGGGGGCTGGGGCTTGGATATGGCAGGGGAGGAGACGGTCATCTTGTTTGAGTCCATCACCTTGGGAGAGGCACAGAGGAACAACATTTAAATGTCATTGACTCATTCATCAGATGCTCATATCCAACAGGAAGAAATTTCCATCTGGAAAATGATATGCAGCCCTGTAGATAAATACACTCAATCTATGCTATGATATAACGCTGGAATGATCCCACCTATGTTTTACGACCGTCAGGAAGTATAAGGCCAGCAACTGTGTAAGAGCTGCACGTTCATTAAAGATAGCTAACTAGGTACAATTCCGACACCAGAGTACATGTTTGCTACATTTGGAGAGAAATGGAGACTGACCTTGTCTGTGGTGGTACCGGAGGGGGAGCTGGGAGGTGGAGTGGTGCCTTGAGTGTCAATCTCAGACTCTCTCCAGTCTGGGGGTTTTAGCAAGGCATTGCCCTTGCCTAGTGTGGGCCAGCTGGCTTCGTTAGCTGAGAAGAGGGGAGGAGGTAAGGTAAGGACCATGAGAGTAAGAGAAGGCCTCAGGGCTAGTTTTAGGACTAGCATGGGATAAAGGAGGTTTACCAGAGCTGGGTCGAAATGGTTGCTTGAATACAAATTGCTGTTCTTGTCCACAGCTAGTGTAATGGATTGGGTGGAAGCTGGACATATTACAAACCAGATTTTTGATTGATACAAATGAACAGTGTTTATCTTTTTCAGACATGCTACACATGGTCTGGCTTAACCTGGTCTTTCACCAGGAAGGGGTGATTAATGGAATCATTAGTTGAAAACTCAATTGACAATTTGTTGTGCATTATAAAATCATCTAGATTATATATATTCCTATATTCAAGAATATAAAATAATTGGCTTGCATACAAAATTGTCAAGACTAAATGCTAAGAAAATATTTTCCAGCATGCTTGATAATTTTATTAGCTTATTATTATTTAAGTGATGCATGGTGAGTAACTAGGTGGGCTATGGAGGTCATGGAACGAAAATCTGATCAGAGCTCAAATTTACAGGTGTGGCATTACATAGGTAAATTTGACTTCAGCACTGATCACACTACATGCAGGGGAGCGCAGTGAACCTTCCCAAAGTAGCAATGCATAATAATGCAGGATCTGTTTTCTTTCTCGATGCCAGAGCATAAAGGAGCACCTATGTACATATCCCCTGTGGTGTGAGGCTGAAATTTAGAGAGCTATGAAACCCATAGTTCTTTCTATAAGCCACTAGATCCAGACAGCTAGTTTATGAGGTCAAAAGTGAAGAATCATAAACGGTGTTGGTTTGATTTTTCTTGATGTGCTTTCACATACTTCAGTGCAAATTCTACATATTCTGTCGCCTTTCTTTTTAGTGTTCATAAGAAAGACTCATTTACAAAAATCAGTGACCAAGTTGCTTGGTATTTAATTTTGTCAACAAAAAAAAAACTAACACGGCTCTAGTGCTCAACTTGCATTATAAGCAAAGTATTCTCAACTGAAGGTGCACAGGAACACAAGAAAACAGCAAAAACCATGGCACGGTCTGGAAAAAAGAAATGCAATGGATGCTGCAGTGTCAAAACAAGCATTAGCCTATTCATTTGCACCATGCATTGATTTATGGTTGAGGGTCTGTTTTACATAGACCTCAAACTTGCATAGTGGGCAATGTGTCTCAATGTCTGAGGCAAAGCAGGCATTACTGTTATAAACGTCATCAAGCACCAAAATGTCTCAGTTTGCAATTTTACTAAGTCTCATCAAATTTCATAAAAAACGATTCCCTCAATATCCCTGGTTGTTAACCAAGCTTCAGTTGGAATACAATGGCCAACTAAATCTCGCTCAGATATCTAAGAAGGTTCAAAGCAAGCCATCCCTCTGCTTAGCAACCTGCACACTCACGGGAAGGACCTTCCAAACTGGAGGGGGCCCCGGGCCCCATTTGAGCTTCTTGAAGGGGTGCCGGTACAGGGTCCACAACGATGTCTAAATCTGACACCTTCCATGAGCTGGGGGGCTTTCTCACAGAATCCGCCACTGATGGTAGTGGGTGTTCTGGCTGGTTGTTCAAGTTCTCTGTATGGAAATTATACTGCATGCTATTGGGCAGGAAAGCTATACATAAAAATGTATGGAAATGTATGTTTTGTCATCAGCTTGTACATACACTCGCATCTACTTTTTTGTTGTTGTTGATAACTCTATAGCAATACCTGTACCGTCATTAGTTATGTAACAGATACGTACAATTACTTTTTAGAACGTCTGGGACAGCATATTCGCCGGCTAGCCAAGTCTGAACAGGTTCTTTAAAATGTTTTGTCTGACTGACATTCTGGGATCACCACTCTTAATCTAGTATAGAAACAAGTTGTTGACATAACTGGATGAATTGGGCCCCAGGGATCTCAACTGATCCGAGAGAATGAAAAACCGGAGGACAAAATTTTAGTTTGTTTGGGGTTACGAGTCTCCTATGACTCTGTAATACTCCTGCTGCAATACAACTCAAATACATTTTGGCTTGGTACATATGCCCACAATCCATTATCAAATACATTTTGCACAGAAAAGGATTCTCCAGAACGTAATGCAAGTGGCAACCAGACTCAAAAAGCAGAATTAAAGAGACAGCAAAGGAAAGGTAAAAGGTGACAGCGGGCGGGGGAAGAACTCAACCACGGCACAGCAGAGCTGACAAGGAGGAATTGGGAGGGCAGTAGACAAACCTGATTTCAAGCGGGCTTGGTTGTTGGGGACGTTGACGCCCAGCGACTGGGGCTTGAGGGGGTCTGCCGGCACAGAGTACCCACTCTCCTGCGTCCCCGGCACAGGGACCTGGATGTACGGCCCCACGGCTGCCACGCGACCCACTGTCCCTGGGGCCGGCTGGGGAGACGGCGGCCGATTAGTCCGGTTGAGCTGCAGGGTTACAAGAACCACATGAACAAATAAGACAAGTGGGGTCACGTGAAGAAGGACTTCTCGAACATCTAATTTCACTTGAAACTTGCCCAAATCTTTTTATTGTTAAGCTAACTGTTTGCTGGCTAAATGGGAAGTTATCGCATTGCACTAGCTATTGTAGCTTTAATAAAAATAACGTAAATATTGTACACAGTGAACAGCGCATCAACAAATAATGAGGGTGATCTCTAATGTGTGTAGCATGTTGTGTGTGCGCGCGTGTGCTGTGCGCTCCTAGCCTTACAGGCACGTTCTCTTTTGGACGTGCCTCAGCTTTTTTCTTGTAGAGGCGGTCGCGCAGCTCGGTGATGCGCTTGTCCATCAGCGTCACCTCCACGTTGCGCTTGTTCAGCAGGTCCTTCTGCTGCTGCAGCTTGCTGTTCTGATCCTGGTTCAGCTTGTTTCTTATCTGGGGAAACGGGGAGGAAGGTGCACGCTTGATTAGTGACGCGAAACGATCCAATTGGGAGGGTGATCGTAGGCGGCAGTAGTCCATCAGTAGACTGTGATAGAGCTGATGTCGTCCATGTTTTCCTAGTATTTGTTTTACCGCTTCGATACAAAGCAAATCTCGACAGATTTGGGATACAACTAAATCATAATATACACATTTCAGGGCCCAAAACAGTAGCCTATAGCAAATTTGCTTTGCGGTTTTGGCCATGACAATTACCCGGCTCTTTTAGGAAGACTAAAGCTTTGGCCAATCAGCAGAGGTGACGACGTCACTCTACAGACCGTACAATGGGGGGGGGGGGGGGGGGGGCTGCAGGTAAGATGCACCTACAGTCTCATCTCGTGACATTTCACAGACCTGCAGCTCCTGGTAGAGTTTGCGCAGCTCCAGAGCGGCGGTATTGGACACCTGTCCTCCCAGGGCGGACTGCAGGTTGTTCAGCTTGCCTCTCCGCAGGTCCTCCAGCTGCAGGCTCAGCTGCTCCACCCGCAGCACGGCCGCCTGCAGGTCCGCCTGCTTCTCCTGGAACAACCCGCTCACCTGCTCGATCTCGGCAGCTGAGGAGAAAGGGGATGAGAGCGTAGTCCTTTAGTACCTCGTGGATCGGAGAGCGCAGGAGAAAGGCCGCAGCAGCAATGTCTAACCCGTGACCAGTGGTATGAGGGGAGTGAAACTTCAGTTGAAGAGAGTTGATTCATGATGAATCGATAAATACATGTTGCTTTTTTACAAAGGAAGTGTCAGCTTGTAGCTGAGTACAGCGGAAACAAACTCTCTCCAAAATGGAGTTTAAGTGTCTTTTCATTTTGTGCCACTCTTACTGTGCTTAGCTAGCCCTTATAAAACCTTTGTTTCCTTTTACAAAGTTAAGGGCATTGGTTTTCATGACTCTGATGGGATCTGCTCAGAGCTAAAGGGGTAGAAAAAAAGAGAGAGAAAAAGTAAAGAGGCCAGACTTGTCATGCAAAGTATTCTTCAAATCCCAGATGATCTTAATTGTAAGAATGCCTAGCCTTAAGCATATTACTTGAACAGATATGTCTACGTTCAAGACTAATCAGGGTTGAATTTAACTCCAGAGACCAAGACCAAGTATATGTGTGTGAGTACGTACACAGGTTGAGACTGTGTGTGAGTATGTAGTACGTACACAGGTTGAGACTGTGTGTGAGTATGTAGTACGTACACAGGTTGAGACTGTGTGTGAGTATGTAGTACGTACACAGGTTGAGACTGTGTGTGAGTATGTAGTACGTACACAGGTTGAGACTGTGTGTGAGTATGTAGTACGTACACAGGTTGCCATTGATGACTTTGCTGTAGTCAACCTGGCCCCTCATGGCACGGATCTTCTTGAGTTTGGCCTCCTGGTTCTCCACGCGGTCCTTCAGCCTCTGCAGCTTCTCTGTCTCAGACACTGACTGCTGCTGCCGTCTCTCCTGCTGCTTCAGGTAGCGCAGACGCTGCTCCTAGACGCACACGGGACGCTTCCGATTATTCAAATGGAACGTTTGTCTTCACTGCTCTAGATTTCCATCTAATATGCAGTTGGGCATACATGAATCAAAACCATATATGGGTAGTTTGGCTTTTGAATATTTTCTAGGATTTACTACTACAGGGTTCTTGCAGGTTTCAGCAAGTCAAATTTAAGACCTTTTTAAGACATTTTAAGACCATAAAGACTGAAATTTAAGACCTACACGATGCATTACCCACATTTTATTTCAATGAATTCAGTCATTGAAAAAGTATAAATGTAATTTACAGATAAAACAATCACATTAGTAATTTTTTAATATTTTTTAGGCAAAGTTTGCAGCGAGCCTTGTACCTGGAGCTGGGTACCGCTTGTAACCAACAGCGGAAATCGCTGTGATCTAGCCATGTCTCGTTGAAAGTACACTTTCCCATTTTCCACACGTAGCCGGACTTTAACAAACTCTGAGGAAGCGCAGACGTATTTCGCGGGCATGTATTGCATTTATAACAGGATTTGTAGTTTTATCACCGTGTACATACAAACACAAATATCCCCCAGAAAGAACTACAACACACCGAACCAACGTTCTAAGGGCAGCGTTCTGCTGGTTTCGTTTGTAGAGATCCGCTTTGTAGGCTGCGACTCAATACTTTTTTGCTACTTTGTCATAACTTTCTGCGGCCAGCGGTTTTGGAAATGGACGAGGGTAAAACCTTTTTTAGACCTGACTAAATGAAATTTAAGACCTCGGATGAAAATATGGCCGTTTTTAAGACGTTTTAAGGCCTTAAATTTAAAGTTCCGAATTTTAGACTTTTTAAGACTTTTTAAGACCCCGCGGGAACCCTGTACTATATAATTTACCCAAATGTTTATGGCAGAATGTAGATTTTATTGTATTTTTATGAAAAGATCTTACTAGATCCTATTGTACCTTTAAATACACACAAACAGATCATTCGGGGTCTGAGACCCCTCAGATACAAATAAGATAAGTCAATAAGACGTTCTTAGATCAGATGAGGGCCCCATCAAAATATAGTATAGTTCTCAACTCTACATTTTCTTCATTCACTTACACCAAAAAAGATTTTTCGATAAATTGTATGCGATTCACCTACAAAGACTATCCCTAGGTAGTAGTACAACATGGCAAAATTTACAAGTTCGAATTTTAACATGCAACAAAGATAATATCAACACCAATTCATAATCAAAAAGGTGTTACCTTAGCGACAAGCATCTGCTGTTGCACCTCAATTTGTTGCTGCTGCCGTGTGGCCATCTCCTGCAGCTCTGACAGCGTGAGCTCCACACGGGGGCTCCCCACCTAACACACACACACACACGATCCATCAACTTGGGGCTTCCCTACCTGTTTTCATTGGTAGCCTGTATAAAAGGTTTCAAATATAGTCACGTTTAAAGGTGAACCCAGATGGTGGGTACATAAAATAGCACAACGTATGTCAGTATGTGGAGCTGCAACAGTAATCGTGCGTGCACACCCAGCAGTGTGGATACGGACACTAAAATAGAAGGTGACCTATTGCTCGTGGATACATCTGACATACAACTCAATCAGTAAATCCAATAGCTTTGTTTCATGCCAGCACATGATGCTGGTCTCCGAACCAATAATGAATTGTAGTAGAACACATTAGCTGGATAGAAACTACAGATGTTAGTTCTACCTCCCGGTAAAGCTCACCACTGGGACATGATGATGCCTGCTATCAATGTCCTGTCATAACCCCTCAGTTAAATGTGCACTTTGGCCACATACAGGAACATTCATATAGCCACAATGTGCTTTCTAAAAAAGACAACAAAAAAGATGTCACTCTCCAAGGACTCACTGTATGCAAGTAAGACAGCACAGTAAGTGTGGGATGGGATTAACCAAAGGAGGATAAGTGATGAGAGACAACAGGTTCATAGATAACTAAAAAGCCATCACACAGTCATGGCAATCATGCCACGTTGTCTATGAATATTTCCTTACCCAAGGCCTGGTCTCTCTTCCCTAGAAGCAGCGAGTATTTCTTGTCGTGGTGCTGGATGAATTAAGTATGCGCACTGACGCGATATAGATGTAGAGCAGATGACTGGAGAGAGTGTGCTGGAGATGAGACGGAACTGGGGGAGTGACTAAGCCAAAGCGAGTCACGCTCGGGGGAGAAAGCTACATGCGCGCGGCGTCCATGCAAGCGCGTGGCGAGTCTTGCGCGTTCGCGAGACCGTGTTGCGTTTGAGAACGAGAGAATGAAGCAACTTACACGCATGGCCACTCAGTGGCTGTCTAACGGACAAATCACAGAGAGCACGGAACCAGGCAAGTTAGTGCCTCTACCAACCATTCAAAGTGACATTGAATGATTCTTTACACAGTTCACCAATTTAACCACGTTACCATTGGTACTTAGAGCAACGTCACCCAGGTATTTGCAAATTGTAACGTGCTCTGGGCCTGACCCAAATGAAAACCAGAATGTCATTGTCATTGCACTGTTAGATACATCCCAAAATCACGCTTGAGTCTTCTACTCAGACTTATTGAGCTATGGTCCACATCTTCATTTTACACTGATCTTTTACAAACTAGACATTGGCCAACTGGAAATGATCGATTTCCTAGCTGAGGGGTCTTAACAGATGCAGGGTCAGCAGCTCTGTCAGAGGTGGGCTGCACATCTATCAGAACCCCAGGGCAACTGGTTCACTCCTTTTTAGAAAACATCCTGTGTATGTTGTGTGTGTAGGCCGTCGGTCAGGCAACTCTAACATTGCTCACAGAAACCAACTAATGAGGAACTGGATCACACTACACTCACACTACACACAACTGGATAGTGTGTATTAGATAAGAAAGACAGAAGGTGTGTCATGCTGCCGTCTCTTGAGAAGGGAAGGGAAATAAATAAACAATTTGGCATCTCGTGACGTTCTAGTTCTTACCCAAATCCCCCCTAAGGTTAAATTAGTTCCGCTCCCTTGACCACGGCAGCTTCCCGTTCTGGAATCTGGGACGGGGGGGGATAATGGACTGGATACACACTTCACGGAGTGCTTATGAGGCCAACTCGAACTGAGAGATACATTACAGCTCACACAGTTAATATGGGACGGGGCGGCATACTTCTAAGAACCGGATTCACACAGCGTTGGATAAAACTACAACATACTGTGATCCATTCCCTTATTGTAAGTAGGAGAGGTAATGTGTTTGCTGGCATTTTAAGTTCCATTTATAGAGAGTACTGTAGTACCGAAATGAATGCATTGTCTATATTATTTGGCCATCTCTGGTGCACTGGTCAGGTCAGGCAGCCATGCCACCTGACAGTCCCCAACTGCATCAGTCACCCAGGGAGGCTGAACTGCTCAACCTCTCTTTAACCCAGATAACCCGCTGGCCACGCACATCAGTACTGACAACAGATCAGTACCTGCTGACAATGGACCAATACCTAGATATAGATCATGATGGAGACAGAGATGTCTCAGAGATATTCTGAAAGTATATATATGTTATATAGGGAGTCAGGTGGCTGAGCGGTTAGGGAGTCGGGCTATTGATCAGAAGGTTGTTGGTTCGATTCCCGGCCACGCCAAATGACGTTGTGTCCTTGGGCAAGGCACTTCACCCTACTTGCCTCGGGGGGAATGTCCCTGTACTTACTGTAAGTCGCTCTGGATAAGAGCATCTACTAAATGTAAATGTATATTGTGGACACTCGATTCTGATTTGTTGGAGGGGTACATGAATTGCATAACCACACTTGTCGATGTTGTTTAGACTACTGTATATGCTGGTCTGACCAGCAAGGTTCGTGTACATATGTCATGATTTTGCAGCATCAATTAGGGAAATAATTCTCGTTGACTCGTTCATAATTCATACTTCTTCATCAGGCCATGTGACCAGGAAAAGTCCATTGTTGTGGTTTGGTCAGCACAGCCATTAAAAATCTGTATGGCATTTAGACTAGGAAAGAAGTGAGGCCTCTGAGTCACTATTTTAGTAGAGGTTTCCCTGCAACAGCCATGTAAACACAGCCTCTGGTATACTTTGCTTCAGTAAGCGATGAGTCCATCTAATAGTCCCTGGATTTACAATTGAAAATACTCGAGAATATTATGTTTGTGTTTTTGATGTGCATTGTGAGCTTTTACCCCATTCTCATTCTTTTCTCCACTGCTTCCAGCCCTGCGGTTGGCCTGCTCTTGAGACTGCTGGCTCCCTGCAAAGAGTAAGATGTACACAGCAGGAAAATACACTTAATTAATAATGGTCCCTTCAAACCAACCGATGCAGCACAAAGTAGACAATACAAAGCCAAAAGGATTTGAAGCTTGTATTCTAGTTTAGAGCCAGAGAATGCAGAAGGTGTGTGAATATGTTGCCATCACGGTATGATGTTAAAAACTCTCCACAATTTTATCAGAACGCAAATCGGTTTTGCACTGCTCCTCTGTTTAAACAGTCAAATGCTGAAACATTGACTCATGGGAAGCTGATGACACGTGATGTCACATGACAGGCCAACGTACCCGTGCTACAATGTCGAGGTGCCTAATTTACATTTACATTTAGTCATTTAGCAGACGCTCTTATCCAGAGCGACTTACAGTAAGTACAGGGACATTCCCCCTGAGGCAAGTAGGGTGAAGTGCCTTGCCCAAGGACACAACGTAATTTTGCACAGCCGGGAATCGAACCGGTAACCTTCAGATTACTAGCCCGACTCCCTTACCGCTCAGCCACCTGACTCCCTAGAAGTCTGAGATTGTTAGTCCGATGACCAGACCATGCTTATGTTAGCATGAAAGTATTTATTTTTGAAATAATTTTTTATAACATTTATTAAAAACTAGCAGCATACAAATATATTGATATTGTTAGCTTCCATATCCTCTGGCTCAGAGGCTGAAACACATCATCTCATAAATTCAGCAAGACGTTCGCCACTCATTCCTGATCTGTCACCCAAGCTTGACCATCTGATAACCAGGCACAGCAGTGGGTTTCCTGGCCGTTCCACTTTCCTGTTTATCTCTGCAGCAGTAACCCAAGTAAGACATCAGTGACTGCAAACACCAACTAAGATAAACTGCCAGACAAAAATGGCTTCTTAATCAACCTCTGACAGCACAGCACATCTAAGACACCTGCGTGTCTTCGAGTGTCTGTGTGCTTGGGCAATGACAGACATGCCTTTTGATTTCATAGCGTCCAAGTAAGTGTGGAGTTTAGCCCGCCCACCTTGATCACTGCTCTCGGTTGGTGACTCTTCGTGTCTGAGGAAGAACTTCACCTCTTGTTTACGAGGGCCCCACTTCTGCAAGTGCTCATACATCATGTGTTCAAATGGAATGGCTCGCTCTGTAAAGACAAATTTAAGACTCCGTAAGTTCTCTGTTTGAATTATAATTACATGATACACCGGACATAAAATCACAGTGTTGGGAAGAGATTGGTGACTGAACCAAGACATGCGTTTTTTCATTCTAAAATTTGAATACTCAAATGTTTGTCTCCACAGAAATGTGTTGCAGACAGCAAACAACCTGTTAAAGTAGGGCCATAGTTTGTAAGGTTGAAACCTAAGTGAAAGAGGAATGCTAACACTTGCATTGTCTGAACGATCCATCAACAATATCCACTGTGACAAACTCCTGTATCATCAGTGTTTGGGTTTTTTGTGCAAAGCACACTGAGGGAAAGTGGGTGCTTGGTTGTCAGGTCAAAGTCAATTCTGATTGTGTAATACAAATAACCTGCAACGACGACCCACCATTAAGCTGCATTTTTTCCCTCATTAAGTCAAATAGAATGTACTCCTTTCAAATGAGAGTGCTATAAAAGTGTCATCATTCCCCTACCATTGCCTCGCCACACTTCAGCCAGATGGCAGCCGCTCTCTCCAGGCTCCTTGCAAAACTCCACCACATCACGGCATGAGGTTTCTGGGGTGATGGGTACCTCCGTTAAAGCCTGCTCTCCATCACTGAGGTACACTGTCAAGATCATCTGAAAGAGGAAAAAAATAGCAAGAGAATTAGATCAAGCAAGCCTTTTTTCAGCTGGGACCATTTTTTCCTGGTAGGATTTTTTCAGTCCCCTTTAAACATGGTGTGTAATAATGAGGTCCTCTGAGAGCTGTTTAGCAACACATACAGCCCAGTGCCAGTGGAATGTCAATTTGAACATTTTTGGAGCGTACAGGCACTTTCAAGCCAACTCGGTTCCAGCAATTTTGTTCCAGCCAATCGCCTTCAGCAAGGCGTGCCTTCCTTGGTGAGGCGTACCTTTCTCATTGTCTTATTTTGTGTCATTCAAACTTCAGCTGAAGGAAAGTGTAGAAGTCCAGACTAGAATTAGGGGCACCCTTTCTCATATTGTTCAATTTATTTTACAATGTTACCAAGTGCAGCTTTAAACTAAACTGCCAATTATCACTGCAGAAACACTAGATTTGTCCTAATAGAGTGCTGTTGATTGCAGGTTTTTTGTACCTCTGGATTTCATACTAGAGGTTGCCTCCTTTTTAGCTTTGTGTCAGCTTATATCAAACCCATAGTTCCCTGGGTGTTTCAAAACATGACTTTCCTGCACCACCAAGCACTTATTCTGGACTGCCTCCATGTGTACTGATCTCAAACCGAAGCACATTAAATGGCGCAATAAAATAAAATTCCCTGATGCGTAATCCATATGACCCAAATCTGAAGCATGTGTCAACGAGAGAGCACACACAAAAATACCGCAATGTCTTGAACTAATGTGACAATAACTAAAACAATCTACACACCATTGAGCAGAAACACATTATAGATTCTACAGACAATCTGTTACAATTATACTCACACTTCAAGCGATTTATTTTAAATAACCTTACAAATACAATCATTCCATGAGCACAGATAGGCTATGGATCTATTTAGGATACATAATTAAAGTTCATCACAACAATAGGTATTCAGAAATCCCAATATCTGGACAGCAACAATGTATCTATGAGCAAAACCAAGTGAATGATTTAAGCTAATGTTGTGATAATAAATCCATTACTGGATATAGCCTATTTGGACAGGAAAGTACTAATATTGCAGAATCCTTCATAGACACCAGACATGTTAAGGCATTTAGTCAGGATAGACTATTATTTCACTAAGAAATGTATGATGTACATCACACATGTATGCCAACATAGCCAAGACTCATTTACATTTTCATGCAACAATGATGATGTCAATCACCTTAAAGTGTCAATTTCCGCAATCACTTCAAGCTCAGACTACATTTACATTACATTTAGTCATTTAGCAGACGCTCTTATCCAGAGCGACTTACAGTAAGTACAGTAAGTAGAGGGCCATTCCCCCCTGAAGCAAGTAGGGTGAAGTGCCTTGCCCAAGGACACAACGTCAGTTGGCATGACCGGGAATCGAACTGGCAACCTTCGGATTACTAGCCCGATTCCCTCACCGCTCAGCCACCTGACTCCCCGGTAGACTAATATCCAAATGTAGCGCAAGCGATGACAAATCACACTGAATTTCAAGAGGGCAGTGATCTCACCTTGAGGGAAAAACGTGTTGCCCTCGCTAAGTTCCGTCTGCCCGTAGGCTTTGACCCTTTGAATGCCACCTGTCTCCTGCCCTCATTCTGGGGGTGGTGGACCTTCTTAGTCCAAGTGTTTCGGTCTTTTGAGAGGCTGACCAGGCTCCTTAGCACTACTGTCACAAACTTCTTCATTTTAACATTCGGACTTCAAATACTCAGCATTCAATGAAACTAGGAAAGACGAGCGGGAAACGCCAGTAGCCCACAAGTAAAAAGGTTTGCAGACGTGAGCTCTGCAAAACAGCATTAGTCTCCTTTGTGTAAAGGCATGCTGTGTGTGCATCCACTGAAGGACAGAGGCAAGGAGAGAGAGAGAGAGAGAGAGAGAGAGAGAGAGAGAGAGAGAGAGAGAGAGAGAGAGAGAGAGAGAGAGACGTGTTTTTGGCCGCAAGCTCCCCTTTTTGAATAAGGCTCCACTTCGGTGTGTTATGACAGTGCAACCAAATTATCAAATAAGATTGAGTTGACCAGGCTGTGACAGGGTAGACCTACTACAGAGAACAGCTACTGATCCCAGCAAGCAAGTCCTACATTTTGAAAATGACTGTTTACTGATTCAAGCAAGGGTCTATTGTACAGACGTGGACAGAGAACCAAAATGGCAAACTGAAGAGTGCATGCCGCTGCCTGCTTCTTGGTTATATGATTACAATGGTTATTACTCTGAACATTTCATTCAAAGGGATATACCAAACTGAAGTGCAAAAAGTGAGGTTTGAGTCTCAAATAAAAACACTAACTTAAGAGCCAATTGTCCTCATGATTCTAAGTTCTCATGACAGGATCCATTAACATTTGAAAAGCTCTGCAGTAAGAAAGATGACAATTTAGACAAGTGCATTAGGGAAGAAAAATATATAATAGATAAAAGGTCACCAAACAGGTGGGGCTCTTGAATAAGTCAAGAGCTGATTTATTTTCTCTATTCATGATCAACTTTGACAGACTCTGAGCCAGTCAGGTACATTGAGTCACACAGCCTTGGGCATAAAAGCTCCTTACACAGTAAGGCACTCGAGAACCAAACAAGGCAATTACAAACCAACCAAAAGTATGATTTCCGTCCTCAGACAGAAAATAATTCAATCTAACCATATTTTTACCAGTGCAATAACTGAATATGATATATAACAGGCTATAGAAGCTAATTCTGATTATTTGTATGGAGTATGGAGGAAAGTATTAGAATATCAAAATGTGGAAATAGTCTTGTATTTAGTATCAATATTAACTTCCTGTAAAAGGCAGCTGTTCATGGACATGCAAGACTTGCAGTCACCATAAAGCTGTATCACACAACGCTTACAATGTGTGACAATTGTATCAAAGTAAATAGTTCTCAGTTGTGCCAACAGGATGGTACTGTAAGCTACAATGACAGCAAAATTATTTGTACAACTGACAATTTGTTAATGTTCTGTAACAATATATTGCCCATATTGCAAGGTAACAGCTTTATAAAAAAGTAAGCTTCATTTTTTTTCTTTGTAAACATAATATCGTAAGTATTTGTAAACACAATTTAGGCTACTTGTCATAACAACAAGTTAGAAATATTCTAGAAAAAGGTTTGACAATTCAAAAAAAAGCTTGCGGGTCACATTCGAGTTGTGTTTATTCAAAAGCAAAACAGCAACTGAATGTTCAAGAGGTGTACAAATAGGCAAACAAAATCAAGAAATGTTGGTATAGGCTTGGATAATGTTATCAGTGTCTGTGTTTCAGTAAATCATTTTAATATCAATGTATCCCTTGCTCTGATTTCATTCGGTCTGTCCACCAAACACAAAGTAGCACCAAAACATCATATTGTAATACTTTTTAGGAATGACAGTTTCCTCACCGGCATCATATTTGCGGCTCGGTTGGTGTCAGGAGGAGAGGCACATAACAGCACTAACGTTGGGTAGCTTGAAGTTCAACCAGGGAGTGGTGACGTTCACTTGCAAATTTGCAATGCCCACCGCTGCAGCATCCTCAAGCCCAAACAAGTAAAGGAATGGTCCACCCTGTCCGATGCGCTGTTGTTGCTTCGACGCCAGTCCTCTGCAAAATACATCACAATTAGCTCTAGTTTACTAGACAACTGAGAGTTGGCATAATTGATCGCATGATTTACGCTATTGTGGTTAGCCATACAATTATCCGGACACGTTCCTGTAGCGTTAATTGTCACGTTAGTGTGATAGTTAGCCATTTCATCATGGCTAGCAACCACGACCAACTTTGTTGGACGTACATGCCATGGCAGAGGGACTCGAGAGTACCAGTACGTAGGTAGGTCTAGCCTACATGTTGCCGTACATCGAGTGTGTGGGCCCAACGTCAAAACAATGTCAGTCACAAATCGCAAAACAGCTTTATCAAACGTAAAAACAAAAACCCCGTCGTTTAGTGATACGTTTAGCCTAAGGTTTTGAACATTTAAGTTGGTTCGAAATGACAGGATGCATTTAGATGGCTAGCCTACCGCATTGGCTTGGGTTCAGCAGTCTGATTGCTAAGCTAGTACTAGCTAGTAGCCTAGTACTGGTAAATCCATTGCCTCTTTGGCAATTTGGCTAGCCAAAGCAGCCAAAGTAGCAGAGTATATTTTTTGTAATGATCGCAAGCATTTCAAACTGCTTGTGAAAAGCTAAATTATAAAATCAAAACGTAAGGTTTGATTTGCGATTAGGCTACAAACGATTGTGGCTTTAATTAGCTAGCTACAGTAGAGCTAGTCAACCCAAAAATCGACCAGATAGTAGATAGCCTAGCCACGGTAGCTATCTGAAACACTCACTATTTAATGACATATGTAGCTCTACCGCGTTGTTATACTAGATTGGCTAGTATAACAACGTAATTTCAGCACAGATCTTAAAGACAATCCACGATTAAGTAAATTATGGATGGTGGATAACTGTCAATATTAGTACCCGATGTAAGTAGTTAGCTCGTGCTTGTATACGGGCTAATTTCAATTAGCTAGGACTAGCTAGTAGCTAGCTAAACAAACTGCGAACTGGGGTTGTTTAGCCTGCTGTTTCGGCTAGCTAGACTAGCTCAGGGAAGCACATTCAGAAACGAGAAAGCTGCCAAACTCACCTCCTAACAATGATTCCGTTTTGGATTAATCGAATTTCGGGAAATATTGCCGGCTTGCCTTTAAATTTCAAGGTTAGAGAAGAGTACTGTATATATTTAATCTGTTGACGTGAGAAAACATACCCCCGCCCTGCAGTACGCTGCCACGCAGTGATGTCACGTTGACTCGGAATGTAAAAAATGTGAGCTGCACCACAGAGAAAGTTGATAACAAGTAGGAGGTTGACCTGTACAATCACAGAAAAGGGTGAGAGGATGGTGGTTACACATTTCTACACTTGTTCGTTATTGAACTATTTACTTATTTCATTTTGAGAAGAAAGAGGAATTGATTAATTACACAATAAGATGATGTCCCTACTTTTTGTGTGTTATCTTTTTGAAGGTGATGCATGTTTGGATGGTATAGCTTAATATATTTAGTAACAATAAAAAAATATTTTTTTTATCTCTAGGGTATGCTATTATTGGTCTGTGACAGTGAGTCACAAACCGACCATCTGTAACTGTAAACACACACAGAGATTACGGATCAAATCAAATTTATTTGTATAGCCCTTTTTACACGCAAGCATGTCACAGAGGGCTTCACATATGCCCATAGAACTGCCCCTCAACCAACCTAAACCCTCAAGGAAGACAAGGAAAAACTCCCAAAAAACTCTCAACAGGAGAAAAAAAATGGAAGAAACCTTGGGAGGAGCAATTCAGAGAGGGATCCCCTCCTCCAGAGACGGTTGGTGGGAGAGAGGAGCAGAACACAGGCTAAACATGGTCATACAGTGTCGATGGGTTTTTAAAACACCAAAATCCATTATTCAACTTTATAGATGTAGGACAGGACCGGGAGACTCGCGACCAGGTCCAGCGTTGGCTGACCGACAACCAGGCAGGTGCTGACAACTCAAACCCCCCACACCACAAGGGATGTGTGTGGGGGGGGACAGAGAGGAGAGCAGGGATTAGAGAATGCCAGGAGCAGCTAACAGTTACAGTCATAATAGAATGAGATCCCCACCGGTCAAGTGTGGACTGGTGCAGCAATTTAACAGAGCAAAAAAGGGGAATTTGATGCAACCCCACACACCAAGACAGCGACAGCCCCCCTCATTTGGAACATGAAATCTGTTCCAGGGGATCGGATCTATTCATATTTCAATTAATCCACGCAGCATACATTTGCAAGGTCTGGCACACCATGACCAGGAGGTCCTGGACTGAGCTGTAGTACATACAGCAAGCCATGTGGGGGAGGTCTCACTTTCTGCCATCACACGATACAGTGGGGAAGGTGAGAGTCAGTCAGTCAACAATATCACATCATTTGTGGAAAATGATGTGGGTACATTTTAAGATATCTCACACCAATTACCATTAGAACAGTACACATATGTGTGTTTATAGGTGTGTAGAGAAATGCCACTATCTGCAATTGCACTGCCACCACATAAGAAGGTCCTGGGGTGGAGTCCCTCTAGGGTCTGTGGCCTGTTTACTGGGCCTTTCTGCGAGGATTTTGCTTATTCTCCCTGTGATTACAATGGTTCCCTCAACAAAGAACCCCATTATAAAAACATACAGAGGTGGGAACTGCTGATGTGGTTGAGGGACTCATTTCTCTGGTGGATGCCCTGTCATGCATGTCTGTGTGCTCCGCCTCCCTGCACACGTGTGTGTGTATTCATGTAGTTAGATGAATGAAGAGTTCTTCTTCCGTAACTGTACAGAATCAAATGATCTGCATCTGTATTCAGTACAAAAAGCCGGATGACCAATATTTTAACTACTGCCATCCTTTCCATCATTCTATCGCCCTTTGTATCTTTAAAAAAATGGATTCTGAAATGAATATAACATCAATTAATTCTCAGGAGGTCTGCGTTTGGCCCCTACCTCTTCAGGGCTGTCTGCAGAAGCTTGTAAGGATCTGCTTGAGAACTTGATTGACAGCAATGCCACCCACTCAAAATCTCCGGTTTGCATAGATACAAACTTTGAAACTTTGAGTAACTGAGTTATGGTCAGCGCCTACCAGACCATTGTTTATAGTTTTCATAAATGAAAGTATAGAGATGAGCTTCATTAGATGGTCTGGGGGGAACCACCTCCTAGGAGATCAACATCACCTAGACCAGGGAACTGGTGGTGGACTTCTGATGGAGTAGGAAGCAGGAAGCACTCCAACCGCTGTTACCATACAGGGGGAGGAACTAGAGATGGTGATACTGTACAGGTTCACAGGAGTGCACATAAACAGAGAACTTGACGGGACAGACACTTCGGGCCTCTATCGGAAAGGACAGAGCAGACTGATTTTTCTTAACCCTTTTGTTATCTTCGGGTCCTTCTGACCCATCAGTGATTGTGACCCACCGTCGTATTGCGACAACTTTACCGCATACAAAAAAAAAAAAAAGTGAGGCATTTTCTGTTAACCGTCGGGCTGTCTCAGACCTCCTACATTGCGAAGTTTAAAAGATGAAGCTTTTTATTTGTTTTTGTATTAGGTAAAGTTGTCTCAACACAACCATGGTTCGTGTCATGTGAGCCGAAGCGGGCACAAGGGTTAAGGGTCTCAGGTGTTCAAGATATACCGCGGTCTTCACGGCAGATGTCTTACCAGTCTGTGGTAGCCATCATACTCTCCTATGGCGTAATGGAGATGAAGCGTCAAGATTGGAGGGACAATCAGACTCAACTAGATATGGCCATCTCTGTTGTCACAAAACTATATTACCATTATGTCAGTGGTTTGCTCTGGTGATGTTCATCTGAGTCTTTCACTTCAGTCTTACCGAAATTTTATCAGACTTACATGCTTGGTGAGACAGATGCGGATACATTTAGATCTTCAGTCATTGGTTGTCTAAGCTGCAGCGTAAACCAATAGGAGCTGAGCCGCCATATCGAGCGGAGCTCCACTACATGGAACCCACGACCTGCCTTATTTCTTTTTGGGCGCTAACATAAGAAGCGGTGCATGAGCGAGGCACCTCTCCCCACCAGTTCCCCTACAATGTAACTTGTGTAACACGTGAAAAATGCCCATGTTAATTACATGCATTGATAATTACCCAATTGGGGCATTGACAGTAAGCAATAAAGTGTGCCTTACACTAGTATTAATGAAGGAAACAAATGGAGTTGCCCGTTTACGGAAAGAGTTGGTGGCTCTTAAAAGAGCCTTTTGTTTGTGCGTGTGTAACAGTGAGCAAAGCAACTGCCACGTTGCCACACGAAGTTGTATAAAAAAAATTACTTCTTCTTGGGTGTCGCCTTCTTTGCCTTTGATTTGGCCGCTTTGGGTTTGGCTGCCTTGACTGCCTTCTTGGCTGCTACCTTCTTGGGCGTCACAGGCTTCTTGGCCTTTTTGGGGCTCTTGGTAGCCTTCTTGGCTGCCACGGGCTTCTTTGCCTTCTTGGGAGACTTCTTGGCAGCTGCTGGCTTCTTCGCCACAACCTTCTTGGGCTTCTTGGCCGCAGCGGGCTTCTTGGCGACAACCTTCTTGGGCTTCGGAGTGACGGCTTTCTTGACAGGATTCTTTGCCTTGGTCTCAGCGGCCTTGTTGATCTTAAAAGACCCGGAGGCGCCGGTTCCCTTGGTCTGGACCAAGGTCCCCTTCGTAACCAGCCCCTTGACGGCGACCTTGACGCGGGAGTTGTTCTTCTCTACATCGTAGCCACCGGCAGAAAGAGCCTTCTTGAGCGCTGCCAGGGACACGCCGCTGCGTTCCTTGGAGGCGGACACAGCCTTAACAATCAGGTCACTGACGCTGGGTCCCGCTTTCTTGGGCTTAGCTGCCTTCTTCTTGGGTGCCTTGGCCGGAGCGGGTGCTGCTGGGGCGACTTCTGCCATGTCTGTCGTTTGAACCGATCGCTCGAGTAAACTCAACTGATTTCTGTGCTCGGGAGTAGTGTTCCGCTCTGGGCTGGGGGATGGCCTTAAAGGCGGTATGAGAACTGTGTAGACTCAATTAGTCAGCTCGACCGCTGTCTGCAATCGACAAGCTGTGCCACTTGTGTTTTCTCCTCGTGTATAACGGTGTAAAAAACGCAGCTGGAATAGACAAACTGTCCAAAAACAGCTGTGGCTAGAAAGTAAACTTCTTATTGTTCATAATAAAGTTGTTGTAGTACCAGAAGCCTCGTGTTTTTTGTTGCAACTGTCCCAACACGCCAGCGTTGAACTCCGAGACTGAGCTTTGCGCACGGGTTTACCGATGGCATTTTTCCTCTAAAGTGTTAAGTGCATTCTCTTCCGACCAGTACACGTTGCACAGTGGGCCAAGATGTCAGGCAATAGACTTTGCAGATTCGGGGTAGCCAGTTATGGTGCCAAAGGTTTTTAATGTGCGTCTTCGGAATCGCGTAAAACACAGATCTCAAGTCCCGAGCCATCGCTGGGTTCCGTCTCCCTTCCCCAAATTATTCGCCCTATATTTTCACAGGCAGGTCACCAAATACAGCACTTTTACCCAATACATTTCCTTGAAAACATTACTCAAGGTGTGTACTCACAGCCACCAATAGACCCAAACATCGCCCTGTAGCCTTAGCGTTTTCACCTCATGAAATGGCAAAGAGTAGAGAGAGTATGTAGAAATGTGAATACATGATGTCAAGTTAAGTCTATGGTTATCTTTCATGGACATAGTACGACACAGTAAGACCATGCCTAATGTTTAAAGTTCACGATGACCGTTCAGACTAAAGACATTATTCTGAATGCAGAGACAAGTCTCAATACTTGGTTTCTGAATGAAGACAACACCCTATATGAGTCACTGCTTTTTAATAATTAGATGGAAATAATTAAATACAGTAATGTGCGTGACAATTTGTGTGAAATGGACCCCTGAACAAATCGAGGTAGCCTACTCCTAGTAACTCACTCAATAGTTATGTGGAGCGTAAGTTATTTTTTAAGATCAAAATTCACAATTGGTCATTTGCACAAGAAACAAGAACATGGATCATGACGATTGGAACAGTTCAACGTGTAGAATTTGCTGGTCTTACAAGTCTATTTCAGAACAAAATTCTAAGAAAAACTGAAATGTGACTGAAATGACACTGTAATGTGTAACCCCAAGTGACAGTTAAAAACTGGTAGGCCTAGTTCATTACAATGTGTCGCTCACTCCCAAGTGTCGTAAAATTGCGTTTATAAATTGCGTTATATATATATATATATATATATATATATATATATATATATATATGTTAAGTAGATTTGGTAGGTCTACAATTTACGCATTTTAACGGTCGTAAAATTGGAAGAGAGGCTGCAGAGAATATCTTTTAGAAAAAATGCATTGGTGAATCTAAGTGCGTCAGGAAAGTTCCAAAAATCCACACACACAAATGCAGGGATTTGTAACTCGTGTTATCCGATTTGTAACTCTGTTCTCCGATTTGTAACTCGTGTTTGTCAGGTTGCAAACAAATGTAATGGGGTCATTTATTTGTGAATCGCGTTACATTTGTGAATCACGAAATACATTTGTGAATCGCGTTACATTTATTTGTGAATCATGAAATACATTTGTGAATCGTGTTACGTTTGTTTGTGAATTTTGAAACGAATCTAACTCCATACTGGAGAGATGCCAACAAACTCCAACGGTAGAAGGGAAGTAGCCTAGAGGAGGCGGATAATCAGGCGCACGCGCGTTTCACCACGTCAACGCCTCAAAGAGCTGGGAGGCGTGCCTCAATTTTTGCATCCAACCCCCTATATATACGGGGAAGCGCTTGCCTGGCAATTCATTAGTTCCTGAAGAGAAACGAGACGTTAACATGCCTGAGCCAGCAAAGTCAGCGCCTAAGAAGGGCTCCAAGAAAGCTGTCTCCAAGACTGCTGCGAAGGGAGGCAAGAAGCGCAGAAAGTCCAGGAAGGAGAGCTATGCCATCTACGTGTACAAAGTGCTGAAACAGGTCCACCCCGATACCGGCATCTCGTCCAAGGCTATGGGAATCATGAATTCCTTTGTCAACGACATTTTCGAACGTATCGCCGGAGAGTCTTCTCGCTTGGCTCACTACAACAAGCGTTCGACCATCACCTCCAGGGAGATCCAGACCGCCGTCCGCCTGCTGCTCCCAGGTGAACTGGCTAAGCACGCCGTGTCCGAGGGCACCAAGGCGGTGACCAAGTACACCAGCTCCAAGTAAACGGGTGCCATTTGACTGCCCTGTGATACCCCAAAGGCTCTTTTAAGAGCCACCCACACTACCTTGAAAATGTGCCAAATTCCATTTGCGCCTGTCACGGTTATGATTCTAACAGACTACAGGCGACTTGCGATGGTACGGGTACTTTACTAACGTTATGAACGTTGTCATGCGACCTGGGAATAGTCATTACTTTCCTAGCTCCTGGTCAGCACAAATGCATTGCGTTTTGCTGTTTTTACTATAACATTGTTGCAACAGTATTGCAAGAAATGTTCCAAGACTATAGTGTGTCATTGGGCAAAGCACTTAACCCTGCTTCCCTTGGGGAGAATGTACATGTACTTACTGTAAGTTGCTCTGGATAAGAGCGTCTGCTAAAATGACTAAATGTAAATAAAGGGTTTAACATTGAATGAATGAATGCACATTCATGTTTTGTTGCAACCCAGTACTCCGAATTAAGTTCTATTTTGCAGGAATGTGACCTGAATAATTTATTTAAAAATACAATATGGTTATACTGTCCCACCTGACTTTCTGAGGGAGTACGAGTATTGTAGCCTCCTTTGATTAATTCAGCACAGGCCAACAAAATGTTCACACATTCACAGAAAATATTGATCCAACATTTTTTTCTCAGCCTACCCATCATGTCCATTATGTTTATATTGAAGATGTTTTGAGAGTCAGTCGCATTCATTCAAGCTCTTTTTTTTGGTTCTGGTTTTATTTAGACAATTGAATGGTTGCCCCAATATATGCAAAAAAAAGCTTCAGAAAATGTATGTGGACGCTTAACGTGGTCAATCCATGAAAATAATAACGTTTTGTTTTCACATTGTAAATAAAGGACATGTTGAACTGAAAGAACAAGTTGTGTCTTCTGAAATATGATGTGTTAGTGTATGTTTTAGGAAATGCTTAATTCAAATTAAGTATATTCTTGAACTGTCATTTCTGACCACCTGGGAACTGGTGATTCAGTTTCACTCATTCTGATGTGTTCTGTGACACAGTAACTTTGCCATGTAAGATGTCTGTCTGTATATAGCCGTGGTCGAATTTGTTGTTACCCTTATAGTACTTTGAAATAATGCTTCATTCCTCCTGAAAGTGATGACATTCCAAGCTATTGCATCATCATCATCAAGAAGCTGTGAAAAGAGATTCATAATTGCTCAGTCTAACTAAGATATTATAAAATGTCCCGGACACATTTCTTGATACCCCTTAGAAAAGATAATAGATCATTATATAGACAAAATAGTGATTTTACAAACCAATTACTTCCTTTCATTTGAATAACACAAGACATGTCTCCAATCATGTAATCTGTCATTCGGCCTATTTGAATGGAGGAAAAAAGTCAGTGCCATTTGATATCATTGAGTGCACCACACTGAACACGGACCTGAGAAAGCAAAGGAGAGAGTTGTCCAAGGAGATCAGAAAGAAAATAATGTACAATTATGGTAAAGGTCAAGGCTACAAGTCCATCTCTGTGGTGATGATGTTCATCATTGAGTGCACCACGCTGAACACAGACCATGTACCATGAATGAGGTAACGTTTCATGGTAAGTTCAAATCAACTAGCTACTACCTTTAAACATAATCCGTGAAATGAAAATATGAAGGTTAAAATAATGCATTTGTTAGTGAAATAAATAGACCACATATGCTAGCCTACCAAGGTTGGTAGTACCTGAAGTCCCGAGGGCAGTGTGCCAATCTTCTATATATTCTTTAATAAAATGCTTTTATTTTGAGACATTTAAAAGAAATGGGGACAAGTTTTTAGATATTTTGGGATAGAAGAGTGGATATTTGTGAGACTTTAATAGTAGCATATTGGAAATTCAATTCATACTGCACCATTTCTGTTTTGTAGGAATTGGTTCTGGACCAGATAAAATTGAGCTGCCATTTGTTGCAAATCGTTGTGTGGATAGGCCTACAACACTGGTGCCAGCCGTTTTACATACTACAAGCATGCAAGGACAGTCCAAATTCGATACAGGCCTAGCATATGTAATCGTTTCTCACAGATGGTGCGTTAGAAAAGTGGAACAGTCGTTCTGGGCAAAGTCTAATTGAGCTGCTTAATGTCATCGATTGTTAGAGCATTCGATGCAAATCGCATTGCTTTGACAGGCATACTCACTGTTGCCAGCAGTGTCATATGGTTATGATCATGGTATTACACATGATACAAGCATGCAAGGAAACGGAAGGCCTGGTCTTTTCATAGAGATAATGAGGTGGCTCTTAAAAGAGCCTTTGGGGATGTTGCAGTCAAACTACATTTAGGCGCGCTCTCCGCGAATGCGGCGGGCCAGTTGGATGTCCTTGGGCATGATGGTAACCCTCTTGGCGTGGATGGCGCACAAGTTGGTGTCCTCGAAGAGACCGACCAGGTAGGCTTCGCTAGCCTCCTGCAGAGCCATCACAGCGGAGCTCTGGAACCGCAAGTCAGTCTTGAAGTCCTGGGCGATTTCTCTGACCAGACGCTGGAAGGGGAGCTTGCGGATCAGCAGCTCAGTCGACTTCTGGTAGCGACGGATCTCTCTCAGAGCCACGGTGCCGGGCCTGTACCGATGGGGCTTCTTCACGCCACCGGTGGCTGGCGCACTCTTACGGGCTGCCTTTGTGGCAAGCTGCTTCCTCGGGGCTTTGCCACCGGTAGATTTACGAGCGGTCTGCTTGGTTCTGGCCATGTTGCTTGTTTCCTTCTTTTCGACACGAAACTGAATACAATAAAGGGGAAGCGAACAAGTTTATATCTCCAACCACGTCGTGCATTGATTGGACAGCCTCAGGCAGGAGCCTCCCTCTCCTCCACCATTGGATGTAGTCAGGGCCGCCAAAAATTCAAACAAGACCCCGCCCCACTCCGAAGCTTGCTTTGCTATTATTATTTCCAAATTCAGAATCGATTTCAAACCACTTCCATTTTCCCTTTCAAAAGGTCATATTTAATCACGATTTCCAAAATAACTAGCGCTTTTTTTTTTACTCGGGCGTATTTATTAGCGTGCAGATATATACCTATAACTTGTTTTTCTTCTACCACAGTTAAGTCACCTCCACTGAAGATCTAAAATAGATTCTCTCATTTGTAAATGAGCATCTTTATTCCTGTAATCTACGATATCCTCTCAGCCCCTTGGTGCTTGTTTGAAAAGCGTTATGGAGTAGATAGAGCCATATGCCGCGCGTATTAACATGGTTTTCAGAAATCCATTGGGCAACGCTCTTATGTACGTAGGCTACACCTGATAAGGACACATTTTACTTTTCATGAGGGAAGTAATACTCGTAAGGGATATTGAAGGTGACACATTAGTAACTTATGTGCAATGTCAAATGTATAACTTTCTGGCTCATGAAAAACCTCAAGAACATATTGCGCTTTGCAAGAGTGATGTGGATGGCTCTTAAAAGAGCCTTTGGGGATGTTACAAAGCCGTGCCCGCCTAAATTTCAAACTTCATGCCTCCGCCCTCGTCTTCCTTTGAACTGCTGCGCGCAATGGCATTGGGTCAGATCCTTTGGTTGCTTTAGTGGTTTAGTTATGCATTACAAAATTATATTTATAATCCAAAAATATTTTTTTTACTAGCGTCAATGTAGGCTAAGTGTATACTACGGAAATGAGACTATCCAGATATGTAGGCTACATGGCTGTGGGAACGTATTCTGCTGTGGGTTGGGGGGGACATAATAGGCTCCTATAGACGCCTATCAAATAGGCTATACCAGAGTGCATGTATGATCATTAACAACGTTGATACGATAAAATACCCTATCCAAAGAAAGTTGTCTTAATCTTAAATATAATAAGGTCAAAAATTGCCCCTGCTACTTCCCGCGGGAGCCTACAGGGTCTGTTTTTCAGTTTCGTTTTGGCTCACTACATCTGTGAATATAACCCACCTGTGAAATAATTTCATCCTTGAATGAAAATGGTTAATAAGGTCAATGCGCTTTTCTAGAGTTAAATGGGTGGCTCTTAAAAGAGCCTTTGGGGAGGGTGAACAATCACAAATCAAACGGGGACATTACTTGGACTTGACAGCCTTCTCGGTCTTCTTGGGAAGAAGTACTGCCTGGATGTTAGGCAACACTCCACCCTGAGCGATGGTGACACCACCGAGGAGTTTGTTCAACTCTTCGTCGTTGCGGACAGCCAGCTGCAGGTGACGAGGAATGATGCGAGTCTTCTTGTTGTCGCGGGCAGCGTTGCCAGCCAACTCAAGGATCTCAGCAGTCAGATACTCGAGCACAGCGGCCAAGTAGACGGGCGCGCCAGCCCCCACACGCTGAGCGTAATTTCCTTTACGGAGAAGTCTGTGAACACGACCCACGGGAAACTGAAGTCCGGCGCGGGATGACCTGGTCTTTGCCTTGGCCCTGGCTTTGCCTCCAGTTTTTCCTCTTCCGCTCATTTTGTTGACGTTTAAGATTACAGTGAATAGCATAGGTCGGAGCCCAGCTATTATACTTCACGGTAACAGGCAGCCATTGGTCACAAGGCCGGTTCGGTCTCAATCCAATCAGAGGTAGCGGCAAAACTGAAGGCGGAGTCATTTGCTTCATCGCAAACGGCGAGGGGGGTATTTGGTCCCCATCCTTCTCTTTGTTCCTTTTCGTCGCTCCTCATTTTGGGCACCATTCGCTAAAATGGTCTCCATTAAATGTCATTAGAACCAGCATTTCTCAGTAGGCTACATGGCTTAGGCCTTAGTTTGCTGTGATGAATTATGGGTGTTTTAAGAATTTCTTTAAGTAGTCGCTATTATTGCTCGATATTATTAGTATTAGCTATGGTGTGCAGTGATATTAGTATGCGGTGACCCCCATCCCCCCAAAGAACAATTATGAAGCCAATGTAGTGATTTTATGTTGCGTGAAATAAAATACTATATTTTGCACTGGACCCACCATACCAAGGGCCCACACTGACCTTTATGACTAAATGTCCTTAAACACATTGCTTTTTCCACTGCATCACAAATGTATCTTATACCATTTGTATTTTTTGTAATATTTGTGTTTTTTGTATTTTTATATTGTAAAAACGTATATTTTTGGAACAGGTGCCGCAGGTGCCGCGGGAGGAGCAGCCTGCGTCGCAGCGGCCGCTCGTGCCACTGGACAGCGAGCTTGTTTCCTCCTGCTTTGCGAGGCACCTGTGGAAACAGAAGGGAGCAGCATTAGGTTTCTTCTGCAGGGGCATATGCCCTAGCAGGTGCTTCCTCTCCTCCTCCAGGCGCGAGAAGCGTTCGGAGGCTGACGCCACAGCCGGTCCAAACAGGCCCTCGCTAGCCACTGGAGCGTTGAGTAGGGCGGACTTGTCCGCCTCCCTCATGGCTGTCAGCGACAGCCACAGGTGGCGATGAACCACAACGCTGTTTCCCATCGCCCTGCCAGCGCAAATCGCTGCCCCCTGATTCAGGTGGAGCGCGGCAGATGCCATCCTGGCAACCCACGACGTCTCCTCAGCCAACAGTCCCTCCGGTCTCTCCGTGGAGAGTTTGGAGACCGCCGCCGTCAGAAGGGCGGCGTTCCCAGAGGCAGCCGCTGCCTGCGCACCCCAGACATACGCCTTGTCTGCCAGAGAGGCATTAAGCTTGTCCCGGGATGATGGCAGGGTCGCCTTCCTCGCCGTCTTCCAAGCGCTCGCCCCTGGCCCCAGGTAAGCCACGAGGGACGGTTCCAAGGGTGGGGGACCGGACTTCGCTGCCTCACCCAGCCCGTTCACCCTTGTGAACGGGAGGAGCGCCTTGACTGGGGCGTTATCCACCAATGGCGCCTCCCATGAGCCCTGCACATAGTCTGCCAGTCTCGGCATAGTGGGGCACAAGGGCTTTGAGGCCTTCAGGCGTTTTGCATGAGGGCTGACATCTCACGGGTCATCTTCCTCCACAGGAGGAGAGGCCGGCAGGGGAACGCCCATGATTTCGGCTGCCTTCGCGATGACAGACGGGAAGTCTGCCCTGCGAGACAGCGCAGAGGAGACGGGAGGGGCGGGAGCCGGCTCTTCGTCATCCTCTGAGGCCGAGGTCAACACGCGTCCCTCTACCTCAGAGAAGTGCGGGGGGGTTGAACGCAACATGCTTGGGAAGAAAGCCTCCACAGAAGGTTACCGCCCAGACGCGTGCACCTCAATAGCCGCCTCGAGGTGGTCCTCAATTTCTGAACTCTCCTCCTCGGAGAGCAGAGCCCACATCTTCGAGGGGCTCCTCCACCTTAAAGAAGTCGTGACGCAGCCGCCTCTCCGAAACGGAGAGGCCAGCGCACGACAAGCAGACAGGAGAGTTCAACAAACCGTCCCTGGCATGCCGAGGTCCCAAGCACATGAAAAATAATTTGTGGTGGTCTCCATCGGCTTCCAAGAAACGGCACCGGCATTGGGCCCTTAAAAGAGCCTTGCGCGGAAGCGGTGGAATGTAAAAGCTCATTTCAGACATTCTTTTATTTTTCAAGCCACTAAATTCGAGCAACCCATGCTGAATTTTTGGGGAGGATGAGTGACAGCTGTCACCCCCTTATATAGGGCACCTGTGTGAGTGACAGGTGCGGATACATTTTGATCTTCAGTCATTAGCTGCACTAGGCTGCGGGTAAACCAATAGGAGCAGAGCTCCCCTATGGGGCGGAGCTCCACGAAATAGAACAATTATAGAGCCCCTGTAGTAATTTTATGTTGCGTGAAATCAAATACTATATTTTGCACTGGACCCACCATACCAAATTTGTATTTGATTAGAATTATTGAGGAGCCCCCTGATTATAATTGATAATGTGATAGAAGCTATATTAGGCTATTGAAGTTGATGGAGAGGAGGCTGAGGGGGAACTGATATCGACCACATTGGGCCATTACCTAAATGCCAGTGGGTTGCTCTGGCAATGTTCTTTAAGTCTTTTAGTCTTGAGTCTTTCCAAAAAATCAGACTGAGATGTTACAGATGCGGATACATTTTGATCTTCAGTCGTTTGCTGCCTAACCCAATTGGAGCTGAGCTGCCCTGTGGGGCGGAGCTCCGCGAAATGGAACTCAGAAACTTCCTTGTTTCTGTTAAGTTGCTACCATGAAAAGCGGTCTATGAGCAGGGGAAGATTTCCCCACAATGTAACAAATACCTCTGGCCTGTTTTACCGGTGAGATGCCCATGTCAACGACATAGTATTATAATCCCCATGACCAAATGGGGCATTTTCTCACACGTAGTATTTGTGGAGGGAAACTAACAAATGGATGCGCTTTTACGGAAAGAGTTGGTGGCTCTTAAAAGAGCCTTTTGTTTGTGCTTGTGTAACAGTGCGCAAAGCAACTGCCACGTAGAAGTTGTATTCAAGATATTACTTCTTCTTGGGTGTCGCCTTCTTTGCCTTGGGTTTGGCCGCTTTGGGTTTGGCTGCCTTGACTGCCTTCTTGGGGCTCTTGGCTGCTACCTTCTTGGGTGTCACAGGCTTCTTGGCCTTTTTGGGGCTCTTGGTAGCCTTCTTGGCTGCCACGGGCTTCTTTGCCTTCTTGGGAGACTTCTTGGCAGCTGCTGGCTTCTTCGCCACAGCCTTCTTGGGCTTCTTGGCCGCAGCGGGCTTCTTGGCGACAACCTTCTTGGGCTTCGGAGTGACGGCTTTCTTGACAGGATTCTTTGCCTTGGTCTCAGCGGCCTTGTTGATCTTAAAAGACCCGGAGGCGCCGGTTCCCTTGGTCTGGACCAAGGTCCCCTTCGTAACCAGCCCCTTGACGGCGACCTTGACGCGGGAGTTGTTCTTCTCTACATCGTAGCCACCGGCAGAAAGAGCCTTCTTGAGCGCTGCCAGGGACACGCCGCTGCGTTCCTTGGAGGCGGACACAGCCTTAACAATCAGCTCACTGACGCTGGGTCCCGCTTTCTTGGGCTTAGCTGCTGCCTTCTTCTTAGGTGCCTTGGCCGGAGCGGGTGCTGCTGGGGCGACTTCTGCCATGTCTGTCTTTGAACCGATCGCTCAAGTAAACTAAACTGACTTCTGTGCTCGGGAGTAGTGTTCGGCTCTGGGCTGGGGGCTGGCCTTAAAGGCGGTATGAGAACTGTGTAGACTCAATTAGTCAGCTCGACCGCTGTCTGCAATCGACAAGCTGTGCCACTTGTGTTTTCTCCTGGTGTATAACGGTGTACAAATCGCAGCTGGAATAGACAAACTGTCCAAAAACAACTGTGGCTAGAAAGTAAACTTCTTATTGCTCATAATAAAGTTGTTCTAGTAGCGGAAGGCTCGTGTTTTTTGTTGCAACTGTCCCAACACACCAGCGTTGAACTCCGAGACTGAGCTTTGCGCACGGGTTTACCGATGGCATTTTTCCTCTAAAGTGTTTAAAAGTGCATTCTCTTCCGACCAGTACACGTTGCACAGTGGGCCAAGATGTCAGGCAATAGACTTTGCAGCTTCGGGGTAGCCAGTTACGGTGCCAAAGGTTTTTAATGTGCGTCTTCTGAATCGCGTAAAACACAGATCTCAAGTCCCGAGCCTTCGCTGGGTTCCGTCTCCCTTCCACAAATTATTCGCCCTATATTTTCAGACAGGCAGGTCACCAAATACAGCACTTTTACCCAATACATTTCTTTGAAAACATTACTCATGGTGTGTACTCACAGCCACCAATAGCGACGCATGTTGAGCAGGAGATAATCCATACAGCCATTATGTTTATCAGTTGTGGTGTCATTCTCAAGGCGCCAAATGCAGCGACCTGGACCCGAGACCCAAACATCGCCCTGTAGCCTTAGTGTTTTCACCTCATGAAATGGCAAGGAGTAGAGAGTGTGTATAAATGTGAATACATGATGTCAAGTTAAGTCTATGGTTATCTGTCACGGACATAGCACGACATGGTGTTAAAAGACCATGCCTAATGTTTAAAGTTCACGATGACCGTTCAGACTAAAGACATTATTCTGAATGCAGAGACAAGTCTCAATACTTGGTTTCTGAATGAAGACAACACCCTATTTGAGTCACTGCTTTTTAATAATTAGACGGAAAGAATTAAATACACGACTGTGCGTGAAAATATACGTCAGTGACAAGTTTGTTTATAACTTGATAAGTTTGCATCACGTTATACGTGATACTGATCCGTTTTTCTTTTTCTGGTGTGGTAGCAATACTCTGCCGTAACAATATGAGTTAAATGGACCCCTGCACAAATCTATGGTAGCCTACTCCTAGTAACTCACTCGAAATAGTTATGTTGAGCGTTAGTAATCAAATCAAAATTCACAATTGGTCATTTGCACCAGAAACAAGAAAATTGATCCTTACGATTTGAACATTTAAAATGGTAGAATTTGCTGAACAAATTCTACTTAAGTCTATTTCAGAACAGAAATCAAATAAAAACGGAAATGTGACTGAAATGACACTGTAATGTGTAACCCCAAGTGACAGTTAAAACTGGTAGGCCTAGTTCATTACAATGTGTCTCTCACTCCCAAGTGTCATAAAATGATATCCATTGTTACGCACCTTCAAAGCCCCCACTAGCCTTTATGACGTCAAAAGAATACAAAGATCAGTTGTCTGCTGAACAGGCTGTAGGCTAATAACATAGATAGATAGATACTTTATTAATCCCGTGGGGAAATTCAGGTATCTCTCACAGCTCTCATACCAACAACAACCACAGACAATATACAGACAACACGATACAATACAAACAGACAACACAACACAACAAGGCCATGTACAGAGTAGATAAGATGAAAACGTAGAACGTAGGGTGCTGCTGCCTATATCTTCACAACAGTCACTGCCTTCCTGACCAGTCTGTCCAGCCTTAGTGTATCCCTTCCGCTTTGCTCCAGCTCAGCACCCGCGGATCGGCTCTAGAAGCTCCGCAGTTTAGCAGTCCCTCGCTACGTCATGGCAACCAACTCAGTCATCCAAACAAATCCTCTGCCTCTGCCTCTTTAAAAAGTATGTATTTTTAATGGGTTTATTATGCATATATCTACAAACGACATGTGTCCACATTACGTAAAACACTATGTAGATTAAACTAAATAATAATAATAATAAATATAGCTGCAAGCAGCAATGAGGTGGCCAAACCGGTAAAGCAGGTAAAATGAACAAAAAACATTTTAGACATTCTCAGAACAGGGTTCTGAGTAAATGTAGCTTTTAATCCATCAAAGATTTGCTGAGATACGACCCAACTTCCTGTTTGCCGGCTTTGCCGCAGATTTTGATTGGCTGTACCGATCAAACCGTTTCGAAAATCGAGAGCACAAACGGGTTAATGTACATACATTTTCTTTAATATCATTTTCTGTAATGCTACACACCATATACAGTATGTATACATACACATTTACATGTTGTTGTTGCTCTTCTTCTACACTTCTATTTGACCTTGGCTGAAAATGGAAGATTCTATAGCTAAGCTATGTCAGTTATAGCTACGCTAGCTTAGCTATAAAATCTTCAATTTTCAGCCAAGGTCAAATCATATAATATGACAGTGTCGCTCAGTTTAGCTAATATTGGGTTAACACGACAACACGAACGTTTGCTAACGCACGCCCTCCGATAATTAACGTGAAGTGATCAATAATGGAAGACGAATGTCGGAGCAAAAATGTATGCTTCAAACGACGGGACAGAAGATAACTTGATCGACTACACACAATAAAGGCAAATTGCTTCACACAGTGACAAGTGGTTGTGATCACTTTTGAGGAGTTTTGCTCACCTTTATGAAGCGCGAACGTTAGCTGCGTTGCTGCGTGCATCGAAGACATGACATTCCAATAACTTAATTCCATGCTGTGTGTTCAAATGCTTCTTCATATTTGTGGCATTTCCTCCCTTCGATGAAATAGACTTTTTACACGCGTTACAAGTGGCGTTGTTGTCATTTTGTTGTGTGAAATACAACCAATCACCTTCTCTGCCGAGCGGATGATACGCTGCAGCCTGCTCTTGTCCTTGGCAGTGGAAGCAGCGTACCAGATGGTTGTACTGAAAAGTTACAATACGACCAGTTGTCATACTGTGGTGTTGTTGATTCAAATTATTATTTATTTTTTTCATTTATATAGCACACTTTTAAAACAACAAAAACAGTATCATTTAGCCATTTGAAATCTATTGTAATGACCTGACTAAGTCAGAAAGGAACAATCGTCCAGGCATAAGATGAAGTTCCCGAATTGACATTTATTAACCACATGGTACACAGGCTACTAGTAAGCCAAACGTTTGTACAGCTGTTTGGCCCTAACCCATGCTAAATAAAAGAAAGGTAGACCACAAAACAATAGTGACCATTGTTATATGACTTTTTACTGTCAGAAGATAGGCCAAGGAAGACACCCAAATGAAAAAGAGTTCACTTTGTTTATTAGATCGAGCTGCTCGGATCACGTCACCACATCAGGCAGAGTGGTTGGCATGAGTGAAAAACCTGTCTCTCAGATGGCCATTATATACATGAGCTAGACAGTACAGATATAGTAACCACCAAAACATGCCCTTTAACAGTACACATTCCACGAATAATGCACAGGGGAAATGGCACACAGGTGATGCGGTCATAACTAAGTTTGGAGACCATTATCTGCTTCCTCGCTCTCCTGAGGTTGCACAGAGTGCATCCCTAGATCTATATGTGTCCTTCTAGGGGCCCACGGAGCGACCTCTTGACCTCCCTAAGACACAAGTTTCGTGTATACAGAATATCTGCATATCAACCGTCTCTTGTGAAACCCAGACATAACAGAAATAACAGATGATAAACCTGGTCCTAACTTCGAATGCTCCATCCCCCTGCACAAACCCCCTCCATGCCCCTTCGCCAACCACCAGGATGCCCGGCATCCGAACATTCCGGGCATTCCCGTGGTGGCAGACAGCAGGTTGATTGGCATGTCGGACCCTGCGAACACTACTGGTAAACAACCAACTAACAGCCTATCATATAACACACGTCTTTCTGTGTGGGTCGCTACACTATTTTTGTACTTTAACTGCTAAGATTCCTTGATGAGATGCCTTATCAATCTATGAACGTTACAAAAGATTAACACTGCAGTCAGATAGCTACCCTGTTTGCTATTGTATAATGTCTGTTTGAAATACATATTTCAGAGTAGGGCCAGCCATGATCTAATAACTTAAAGGCTGGTAGTTGCTTGAAGATAATAATGGGGATATGTTTAAGATTGAGATTGGACTCAAATGTGGGTAATTGGATGTGTAGGCCTACATGTTATTTTTGCTTAGGGTTCACTTCAAACATTAAAAGAAAGGGTGAGATAGCAGACTTCTTCAAAAATCTGATCAAACAGGATCGGGTGGAAATAGACCCCAGTCCTTGCACCACCCCAACACCTCAGAGCAGCTCCCTCCACGAGGCCACAGGCACCAGGTCTTGTGTTTGTAGGCCACACATGAAAGCCTACACAAAAGTTTTTTTTCCGATTAAGCCTCACTTTAAAATGTTGGTTGTTGATTCATGAGTGGTTTTGTTTTGATGGCTTTGGCATTTTTTGTGTGAGTATACACTAATAGTTATGTTTTAATTTAAAAGATTCATCAAAGGATCTAACCTCTAACCTGGATAGACCCAGATTATATATTCATAAAAACAGAGTGACCAAAGTCTCTCCAGTTTATGAGTACAGTACAGCGTGTGTAAGAAAGAAATGAGTTGCAATTCAGATATAGAGACACAGTCTATTCATAGTAAATGTATAATTTGATTAAAGTAACCCTAGCGGACCATACTAGGCCACACTGAAGAACTCAGGCTTAAGTGAATTTGAATTTCTATTTCTCATCAGCAATCATATGAATAATTTACACTGCTTAGATGCCAGGCTAAGGTTACACACACATTTTCAGTCTTGGTCTGTTGACTCCCTGAAGTAGCCCTGGCCACCCCTTGGCCACCCCATTGATAAAAGTCTGGTTCCGCCACTGCTCGCGGCGGACCGCCAGCTCGACCCCGAGATCCAACTACAAGCTTTTTAACTGCAGCAACTATAAGATACGCTATTGGAGCTGGAATTACCGCGGCTGCTGGCACCAGAATTGCCCTCCAAAGGATCCTATTTAAATGATTTAAAGTGTACTCATTCCAATTACAGGGCCTTGTAAGAGTCCTGTATTGTTATTTTTCGTCACTACCTCCCCAAGTCGGGAGTGGGTAATTTGTATGTGGTAGCCGTTTCTCAGGCTCCCTCTCTGGAATCGAACCCTGATTCCCCGTTACCCATGGTCACCAATGTTAGGCACAGAAAGTAGGGGAGCCTGGGGACAGTCGCAACAAGGGACAGTTGCAACAAGTCTTATTCCTCCTATAAGAAACATGCTAGAGTGATGACACTCATACTGCACATGCACAGTTAGATCCCTCCCCCTACCAAGAAGAAATAAGACACATTCAAGATCTGCTGCTGCATTAATTGACAAAACTTGTTTTGGAGGTATGAAAGTAATTTTTTTCATGAGGTGAATTTTTGTCATACTGTCCTGACATTTTGTATGAATTAATCAAAACTTACTTAGTTTGAATGATTGTTTTGTTGACTTCTAAGTGACATGGTTAGCATGTGTCAAGGTCAGTGTGGCTAGCTAGCACATTATGTTGTGTCATGGCTGCTTAGCTTGGGGACGGTTGCAACAACTTATTGCAACCCTCCCCAAGCTAAGCAGCAATATCAAAACAGACCACAAAACAGTGTGTTTATAGCAACTGTTTATAGCATCTGTAACACCTGCACACTGAATCTATGTAGGCCTATGTTCTACACATAAACAAAACTCAATAAGTGTTATTTGATAAATATGATAAATAAATAATACAATAATATTATAGTAAAACAGTTATTATTTTCAGAATTCTATGCTCATTGAGACAAAAAGCTAAAGTTAATTTGTGAAACTGATTGTTGTTGCATCTGTCCCCTGGGTTGGGGTCAGTTGCAACATCTGGCTTCTTACATTCAAATAAATACTGTGAACGATATGTCATATGTAATCATCTTTAAATGGTATGGGTAATTAGCAGAACGATGCAAGTTAAATATATACAAATTTGGTTGGTCTAGTCCAAATAGTCTCTGAGAAACTGAGAGAAATGCAAAAAGTGTTACGATTGTCCCCAGTCTCCCCTACCATCGAAAGTTGATAGGGCAGACATTCGAATGAGACGTCATTGCCAAGGAGGGTGTGCGATCGGCTCGAAGTTATCTAGAGTCACCAAAGCGTCTAGGGCCGGCCGAGACCTCGAGGGGCCGGCCCACCGTCCCCGCATGGGTCTGATAAAAAAAACTTTTACCCGCATGGGTCAAAAAAATGCTCAAACACACCGAGGTCTGAAATAGAACAAAGGAGATGGCCCCGGTATTCGTTTTTTTTTATTGTAACTTAGTTAAAAATGACTTGTTACATGTACATTTCAGATGGTCTAGAGCCACTGAAGTTCCACGCCTTCAAAAAGAATTCCTCTGAACTCCGTAATCAAACAGAAGTTCAACACCTAATGTTGTTTTTTGCGAGGAAAAGAATGACATCCGTTTCATTCCCATTTGTTTCCACAGAAAAATGCTTCGGACTTAGGTTCGGTTTACTCCTTGACTGGTTGATCAACCGCCCAAAGGTCTGCTGTCCAGGGTGGCATTCACAAGCTTCAGAATGTGCATCAATGTAAAGTTCCTGCCCTGTCTTGACAAAGAAAATATATAACCAGTCTCCTCTTCACTGGCGGTCAGGTGTATTGTTTTGCCCTCTTCTGCCCTCTTTTTTCCTCTTTTAAAGTTCCTGCCCTGTCTTGACAAAGAAAATATATAACCAGTCTCCTCTTCATTGGCGGTCAGGTGTATTGTTTTGCCCTCTTCTGCCCTCTTTTTTCCACTCTTTGAGGATTGCATCAATCTTGGGGATGTTTCTCTTCCAGTGTGTTGTTCTGAGTAAGTCTTTCACTCTGCTTTGTTCTGGGAGGCGTCGGGAGAATTGTGCTGTCAAAGGAAAATGATAATATTTCATTAATTGAGAAGAGAGACTAAAATTGCTTTACATCTTACGCATACCATTTTTACTTTTATTGAATATAGTCAAATCCTTTAAATACTCACAGGCAACATGCTGCGCACGCAGTTTCCTCTGCTCTTTCAGCCAATGGTCATAGAGCGGCCGCTGCAACTCGAGTGAGATTTGTGTGCGCAGAGTCTTAGCAGGTGGCTCCTCATCCAGAGTCACCGGGTGCATTTCAAGAAGTCTGTCCAACGCTCTTTTGGTAGACATCTTCTTATTTGAACCAGTGATGGTCTGGTGGGCAGCATCGCATGCTGACTGGGCAGACTCAGAGCTAAATAATAAAAATAAAAAATTAGATGAAGAATATAACATTAGTATTCAGTCTGTCAAAAATATATATGAATGTATGACTGTGTAAAGAAATTGTTGATTGTATTAACTGTGTTGACAGATATACATTTATATCTTTGGAAACTGCAAAGGCAGCTCGAGTCTAAAACGGATTCGAGAGACCGCAGATAGATTGCGGCTAGTCTGGCTTGTTATATGTTTTGGAAACTGCAAAGGCAGCTTAAGTCTAAGACGGATTCGAAATACCGCAAAGATTGCGATTTATGTGTTTTGATTCCCACAAAGACTGCAGCTTGTATATTGTTGAGTTACATTTAAAAAAAATATATGTATTCTTATTTTTTCTTTATTTGTATTACTTTTAACACTTGTATTATTGTTTTTATTGATTTTATGTAAAGCACATTGAGCTTCAATTCTTGTATGAAATGTGCTATATAAATAAAGTCTTCTTATTATTATAAAATATTGTTACCTTGAGTCACCAGCAATCTCATCCAGCAGCTGTCTGGCCTCCACAACTGTATCAGCTGTTGCAATTGAACAGGTGAGATATCCCGCCACCAGAGACTGTTTGGCATAGCTCATACTATTGGCGGACATCCCAAAAGCCCGACGTGCTTCGTGGACGGCAACTGGCTGAATGTGGTATCTAAAACGTAGGTTTTAAAAACATATTAATACGAAATGTATTAATTTTTTTTTACCTGAGACAGCTACTAAATCGAGCACATACTGTGGAAATGAAAAATGATGGTGAGCTTACTTGACGTGCAGCCGTTTCAGATCTCTGCTGGCATTGTGAATAGGATTCCCAGTGGTGGAGATGAAAAAGCATTCCTCTCTTTCACTGCTTTTGACCTTCTTAGAGGTGAGGAGTTGTGGCCGCACGTGGGCAAAGTACAGGCCAAACCACTGTTGGCAGAGGAAAAGTAGGAAGGAAGGTTAATAACTTTACATACATTTTATTGTGAACAGGTTATGGTGAGTTTCACGAAAATTTGATAAACTTACCAAGGATTCCTCTGCTGAGAGGGCAAATATGGCAGCATGTTTAGCTGCTGTTCTGTGCTGTTTGACTTTAATAACTGTGAAGCCTGATTGCTTCTGTTTGTCAAGCCAGTCCTTCTCCTGCACCAAACAAGGATATCACTTATATTAGTAAGATCATCAAAAAACTAGTATGGTCAAATTTGCTGAAAGTGAAAATGACAATAGTACGGGAATACTCACAGTCATGCGCTCTACGATGCATGGGTTTTGGAGGTTTTTCAACATCAACACTGCCTGGAGATAATTCACCAGAAAGCTGCAATCGGTGGGAGCCGAGTCTGTGCCGTCACCTTTGTTGACCTTTGTGAGAACTGCTAAGAAATCCTTCTTGGCAGCCCTCAACAGAGCCAAGCAGTCATGTGGACCTCTCTCTGTACACTGCTCACGCTCGCCAGTCTCAGAAGCTTCGACATCAGGTGGCTGTCTGGCTGTGCTGGTGGAAAGCCTTGGGGTGATACCAGTCACCACCATGTTGCGACACTGAAGCTCCTCTATCAGTCTGCTGCATGGATCAGGATCCTTTGTCATTTTCTCAACCAAGTCGTAACTGAAAAAAATGCCATCCTTTAGAATCCCCTGAGCATTCATCTTTGCCTGCTGGACCACTGCAGGAATGGAGTCAGTTGATCTCTTCATACAGACTCGGTGCAGATGAAAAGACAGTTTCACCTGGGATTTCAGGCAGAGAGGGCACAAAAGCCACTGGTTATTTGGTTCTGGTGGAGCCATGATTCAATATATTCTTCAGAAGGTCAAAGTCTGTGCTTGAGCAGGAGAAATAAGAAGTGAATGAACTCCCCAATGTAGGCTCAATTATAGGCCGCTCCACCCCCATTAAATGATCAACCGCCATTGTGTATTATAATTAGCCATTAGGGGCTGCTTTTGTTTGTTGGTTTCAGGGGCAGGGCCAAGGACAAATGTCTGATAACCTCACGTCACACATCTAATCTGAATAGATATTTAGACATATCCTATGAGGTTCAATTTAAACAGTCTCAGTTCTGGTAGCAACGTTTTCATGAAAGTCTCACGAGTAAGCACACGTTCGAATCATAATTTTAAGATAAACTGATCCTGATAAACTGAAGGTGTTAACCCTTTTTGGATCCAAACGTTGTAACAGTGCTGAATTTCATGATACATATCGTACAGTCTCAGTTGTGGTATCAACGTGTTCAGGCAAGTGCCATGAATAAGCACAGAGGTGATTCAAAGTTTAATATTTTCAATGTAATTAAGATAGTGTGAACTAAATTTATGAGCGATTTTGGGAGTCTGGTCATGTATAAAAATATGCTAAAGCTGATTGAGGGCTGATTATGCAGGTGACAACCTCACCCATTCACTTGTATTGTTTCAGCTTTCAGGGCCAGGGTCAAGGAGACATGTGTGATAATCACCTCTAAAGATCTGCCCCTAATCACCCTAGGAGTGATTGGCATATGCTAAAGCCTGACTTGGGAGTAACTGCCTATAAAGAAGCAGGATTTTGGGAGTTAATTTCAGTTCTTCACAGTTGTGCTGCTCACAGTTGTCTGGAAGCTCTACAGATTACAGATCGGCAGGAGCTGGCTGGAGCTGGCTGGAGCTGGCTGGAGCTGGCTGGAGCTGGCTGGAGCTGGCTGGAGCTGGCTGGAGCTGGCTGGAGCTGGCTGGAGCTGGCTGGAGCTGGCTGGAGCTAGGATTTTTTCCAAACTGGATGCCACTGCGGGTTTTTGGCAGGTGCCTTTGCACAAGGACTCAACTCCACTCACCACCTTCATCACACCGATAGGCCGTTATTGTTTTAATCGGCTTCCCTTTGGAATATCGTCCGCACCAGAACACTTTCAGAAGCGATTGACACAGATGCTTGACGGCCTGGAGGGTGTCATGCAGATGACATCCTGGTGTGGCCCAGAGAGCATGATGACAGAGTGCATAAAATATTGCAATGACTGCAGCAGAGAGGCCTAACTCTGAATTACAAATGTCAGTTCGCAGTGAAGCAGGTCAAATGACTGAACTGACACTTTGTCAGTTCAGAGGGCATATGAGCAGATCCTGAGAAGATCAGGGTGATTAGAGAGATGCCGCCACCCAAAGATGTGGCCGACATAAAACGCTTCATGGGGATGGTCAGCTATGTGGGAAAATTCTCCCCTAACCTGGCAGAGCTCACAGGGCCAATCAGAGACCTCCTGAAAGCTGACAACATGTGGATGTGGGGAGCAGCGCAGAAGAATGCCTTTGAAAAGGTGAAAGACGAGCTCAGCTCATCTACTGTCCTTGCCCAGTACAGTCCAGAGACACAGACCAGGGTTTCAGCAGATGCATCCTCTTATGGATTAGGCGGGGTCTTGTCTCATCTTCAAGAATCTGGAGACTGGAGGCCAGTGGCTTTCATATCTCGCAGTATGACTGAAACAGAGCGCAGATATGCCCTTGCTGTCAACTGGGCTTGCGAGAGATTTCAGACCTACCTCCTGGGCCTACACTTTGTGATGCGAACCAACCACAAACCATTAATCAGTCTTCTAAGCTCAAGGCCGCTGGATGACGTCCCGCCTCGTATTATGCGCTTCAGATTGAGACTTATGCGTTTTACATGTACCAGGGAAAAATCTTATCACAGCTGACGCTCTATCAAGAGCTGCACTCCTGTGTACTGCAACAGAGGAAGACCTTGCGCTCCAGAATGACGTGACAGCTCAAATCAATGAGGTCATTCAGCAACTCCCAGCCTCACCTGAGAAATTGCTACAAATAGGAAGAGCACAAGAAGAAGATCCAGTGTGTAAGCAGCTGTCTTCCCTGGTCCACACAGGGTGGGAAAGAAACAGTTCTGCGCCACGGTTAAAGCCCTTTTGGTGATACAGAAACGACCTGTTGATGGTGGATGGCCTGTTGATGAAAGGAAGGAGAATACTGATTCCAGCAAGCATGCAACAGGACATTTTGGACAAAATTCACCAGGGTCACCAGGGCATGGTGAAATGCATGGCCAGGGCCCATGAAGCAGTGTGGTGGCCTGGGCTGACAAATGAAATCAGAGAGAAGGTACGTCAGTGTGAAATTTGTGCTAAAGAGAGTCAAAATGCCACAGAACCTCTGATGACCACACCCTTGCCATCACGCCCATGGGAACGGCTGGCAGCTGACTTGTTTGAGTGGAAGAAGGGTCAGTATTTAGTAATCATTGATTACTACTCACGTTACATTGAGGTTGCCAATCTCACAAGCACTTCAGCAACAGCTGTGATTAAGAAAATAAAAGCCATCTTTAGCCGCCATGGGGTGCCAGATACACTCGTCACAGACAACAGACGGCAGTTTGCTGCCGCAAAAGGATTACAACTTTTAACATGTTACCAGTAGCCCCCGTTACCCGCAAAGCAATGGGGAAGCTGAACGTGCAGTAAAGACTTTGATATCCTTGTTGCAGAAGAGTGAGGACCCTCACAAAGCGCTTATGGCGTACAGAGCAACTCCTCTTGCCCATGGAGTATCACCAGCGGAGCTCCTGATGGGCCGCAACATCCAGACACCCCTTCCGGTCTGTCCAAGCACTCTCAAAACAGCATGGCCAGACTTGAGACCTTTTGAGTTGAAAGACCAGGAGGAGACAACAGGCTGAAGGATACAACAGATGACACAGAGCACGGGAGACACCACCACTCCAGCCAGGTCAGAGACTTGGGATACGGAATGTACCACACACAGGAGTCGTCTCTGGCTCAGCAGGGACACCACGTTCATACGTGATCCAAACCTCAACAGGCAGTCTCCGAAGAAACAGTTCTCATTTGAGAGTGGCTCCTTCACCGTCTGGAAGCCAGCCACACTCTGGCCTACACACCAGGGTTGGCAGAGAAGTCAAGCCTGTGTACAGACTGAATTTGTAGCTTAGTGTTGTGTGTATACACGGAGCAGAATAACCTCCATACCACAACAGAGAGGATCAGGCAGTCCACCCTACCTCTCAGGTCATGTACTGTGTTCATATGTAGAAAAACAAAACAAAAAAAGGAACATGAGATGTGGAATGTATGTCTAGATATGTGTTGTGAAATGTGTGTCGAGATATGAGATATGAAAATATGAGGTTCATTTAACTAGTTTACCTATGCTCATGTTTACAGATGTTAAATGTGCCAGCTGTCCCCTGCCTTGTGGGTAAAATAAGCATTACGCTTTATTAACATATGATTTAAGTTTTCTGTAAAGATCCTAAAAGTATCAGTTTAAAAGGGGGAGATGTGGTGAGCAGGTTTTGCTATGTAATGAGTGCACATGCGCGAGTGTTCAGACTTTAAGTTATGCCTAGTAAATGGTCAACCTTATGCCTTGGTCTCTGGTCCATTCCTTATTTATAGAAGTACTATAAAATACAAGACAGAATGTGCGTGAAATCCATCCATCCATCCATCATCTTCCGCTTGTCCATCGGGTCGCGGGGGCAGCAACCTAAGCAGGGGAATGTGCGTGACAATATGAGTGAAATGGAACCCTGAACAAATCAAGGTAGCCTACTCCTAGTAACTCACTCGAAATAGTTATGTTGAGCGTTAGTTATTTTTTAAGATCAAAATTCACAATTGGTCATTTGCACGAGAAACAAGGACATGGATCATTACGATTTAAACGTGTAGAACTTGCTGAAAAAAATCTACACAAGTCTATTTCACAACAAAAATCTAATAAAAACTGAAATGTGACTTTTTTAACAATAATGTGTTGTAACAAGGTGCAAGTTCCCACAAGCCACTCTGTCTCGTTTACATTACATTACATCTAGTCATTTAGCAAATGCTCTTATCCAGAGCGACTTACAGTAAGTACCGGGACATTCCCCCCGAGGCAAGTAGGGTAAAGTGCCTTGCCCAAGGACACAACGTCATTTTTGCACGCCCGGGAATCGAACTAACAACCTTCAAATTACTAGCCCGCTTCCCTCACCACTCAGCCACCTGACGCCCCTATTATATGTATATATATTTTGTACTACTACAATTAGTGTATAGGTTAGTATAAGTTTTAAATATTACTCTCCACATTTAAATGTGACAACGCACCTTTTTGGTAAATTGGTTAGATGACAAAATGTAATCTGATCATCCATTCATTTGAACTTCACTGTATGACCAATCATTTTTTCTAACTATCGCGATCCCTTTCATTAACTTTTGAAAATGGCTTTAAGAATACACATGACAAAATAGTGTCAGCATAGGTCTACAGGAGGCCATGTTGGGAGACGGTCCCTTTAATTACAACTCCACAGAGACAAGGAGAATGGCGCTTGCAGTGTTCCTTCACGTCCGTACGGTCGAGACAAAGAGCCAGGAGTCGGTTGAGAGCTCTATTACCGTTTGAAACCGTTGTAATAGTCATCATGTCAGGAAGAGGCAAAGGAGGCAAAGGACTCGGCAAAGGAGGCGCCAAGCGTCACCGTAAAGTTTTGAGGGATAATATCCAAGGCATCACCAAGCCCGCTATTCGTCGCCTTGCTCGTCGTGGCGGCGTGAAACGTATCTCAGGCTTGATCTACGAAGAAACTCGTGGAGTTCTCAAAGTGTTTCTTGAAAATGTCATCCGTGATGCTGTAACCTACACCGAGCATGCCAAGAGGAAGACCGTGACCGCCATGGACGTCGTCTACGCTCTCAAGCGCCAGGGACGCACTCTGTACGGCTTCGGCGGTTAAACTGCAATGTTGACATAGGCTACTGTTTCGACACAACTCAAAGGTTCTTTTAAGAGCCACCCACACTTTCAGTAAAGAGTTATCCATATTTAATTCCATGTTGCAAACGATACATTGTTTCCTCAGGCTTTAGATATAAAAGTCGCCTGTGGTTATTAGTGGGTCAGGTTGAAAATACGTTATAGATCAGGGATGAGTGCTAATAATGTGGGCCTATTTCCTGAGATGGCATGAGTGCCAGAGCACGATACATTTCACAATTTAATACTAGGCAGACATTTTTCGACACGTTATATTGCCTTTCATATTATTCATAACAATATTTGTCTTTCAGTTGAACAATTCCCAACAAAACATTATTGGTTACATTGAAGCCACCAAGCGCCGTGCGTGTATTGCGCTAGGATTGTAGTCTGACACGTATAATTTTGTGAGACTTGATTTTGTTTGTAAGGTTAGGTTATTTGCGAGCAGAAGCTAAACGAGGCTCCTATTCCTGTATTCATATGTTTTTAAGTAGACATTAGACATATTTAAGTAAACAACCTATCTGACCTTTGAAAGGAAAAATTGACATTGGTTGAAAACGATCCGTAACAAAACATGAAACAAAGTGGAACACTTTAAATGGATAACAAAATGGATACTTCAGGATGGCAAGTGCATGTCGTCCGCAAGGATGGACGCGTGCGCTGGAGAGATGCCAACAAAATCCACCGGGAGAAGGGAAGTAGAGGAGGCGGATAATCAGGCGCACGCGCGTTTCACTGCGTCAACGCCTCGTAGTGCTGGGAGGCGTGCCCCTATTTTTGCATCCAACCCCCTATATACACGGAGAAGCGACCTCCTGGTAACTCATTCGTTCATGAATAGCAACGAGACGTCAACATGCCTGAGCCAGCGAAGTCAGCGCCCAAGAAGGGCTCCAAGAAAGCCGTCTCTAAGACTGCTGTGAAGGGAGGCAAGAAGCGCAGAAAGTCAAGGAAGGAGAGCTATGCTATCTACGTGTACAAAGTGCTGAAACAGGTCCACCCCGATACCGGAATCTCGTCCAAGGCCATGGGAATCATGAATTCCTTTGTCAACGACATTTTCGAGCGTATCGCCGGAGAGTCTTCCCGTTTGGCTCACTACAACAAGCGATCAACCATCACCTCCAGGGAGATCCAGACCGCCGTCCGCCTGCTGCTCCCCGGTGAACTGGCTAAGCACGCCGTGTCCGAGGGCACCAAGGCGGTGACCAAGTACACCAGTTCCAAGTAAACGGTTGCCATTTGACTGCCCTATGATACCCCAAAGGCTCTGTTAAGAGCCACCCACACTACTTTTTAAAATGTGCCAATTTCCATTTGCGTCTGTCACGGTTATGATTCTGATAAGAGACTACAGGCGACTTGCGATGGTAAGGGTACTTTACTAACGTTATGAACCTTGACATGCGACCTGGGAATAGTCATTACTTTCCTAGCTCCTGGTCAGGACATGCATTGGGTTTTGCTCTTTTTACCATAACATTGATAAAACTATTGCAAGAAATGTTCCAAGACTCTATAAAGGGTGTCCTTGGGCAAAGCACTTCACCCTACTACAGGGAGAATGTCCCTGTACTTAGTGTAAGTTGCTCTGGATAAGAGCGTCTGCTAAATGACTAAATGTAATGTAAACGAGACAGAGTGGCTTGTGGGAACTTGCACCTTGTTACAACACATTATTGTTAAAAAAGTCATTTCAGTTTTTATTAGATCTTTGTTGTGAAATAGACTTGTGTAGATTTTTTTCAGCAAGTTCTACACGTTTAAATCGTAATGATCCATGTCCTTGTTTCTCGTGCAAATGACCAATTGTGAATTTTGATCTTAAAAAATAACTAACGCTCCACATAACTATTTTAAGTGAGTTACTAGGAGTAGGCTACCTTGATTTGTTCAGGGTTCCATTTCACTCATATGATCTCATGTTACTGGAATGTGACCTGAATAATTGATTTAAAAATACAATCTGGTTATACTGTCCCATCTGACTATTTCTGAGGGAGTACGAGTTTTGTAGCCTACTTTGATTAATTCAGCACAGGCCAACAAAATGTCCACACATTCACAAACGATATTTACCCAAAAATGTTTTCCCAGCCTACCCATCATGTCGATTATGTCTATAGTGAAGATGTTTTGAGAGTCAGTCTCATTCAAGCTCTTTTTTTTGTTTCTGGTTTTCTTTAGACAGAGAAAAGAGTCTTAGACGTAGCTTCAGAAAATGTATGTGGATGCTTAAAGGGGTCATTTATTGAGGAACTGAATTTACCTTGTCACAGTTGAATAATGACAGTTCAGTGGTAAAATGGACATACAGTGAACCCCAAAGTCCATTGACACCTCTTTCCTATGCAAATATCACAATTAAAAAAAACAGCTGTAAAACATAGGTTTTGAAAAAGCCACTGAACTGATGTCAGTTTGGTGGCTCCACCTTTTTTGGCTCTGGTCTGTACTTTTGTCATGCCCTAAAATTTGCTGCGCGCTGCTCTGTGTACTTCCACGGAATTACAAAGAAGAACGTTTTTCAAGGATATTGAAAATGGACTACGGTCGTAAATGCAGTGTTCCAGCCTGTACAAGGAATGCTGACACTTTTCAGAGTCTTCCCAAGGAACCAAACACTCGACGGGCTGTGATGTTTGTCTATGAGAAGATGTGCAGTTCGACCCTCAATTACATATTTGCTCGAACCATTTCACCAGGGGTACGTTTCCCGAAAGCGTCGTAAGCCTAAGTTGATCGTAGAATCCATCGTAGGATGAATCTTAGTTTTACGGGCCGTTCCTGAAGACATCGTAGCTAAAGTGTCTCTTGAAAATTTGTAACTCTTGAAAGTGCATAGATTAGCCTACTCCTTACGAGCATGTTTGGGAAACGCACGTAAGAAATATCGATGGTTTTTTGCTCGATCATTGCTACAATCCATCGTTATCGGGAAACGCAGCCCAGGACAGTTTTGAAAACCTGGGACAATGTAAAGCAGGATTTGCTATGAAGCTGTTGCTGAAAAGAGGTGCTGTTCCGACCTTATGTTCATCACAGCCGCAAGCTGTAGTATGATGTCGCAAACAGTTATTAGCAATGCTAACGTATCCTGCCTGTATCTAGCATAGGTAGAATGTGTGATGATTTAGTTTATTGGCAATGGGCCTAACGTTATTTCATGTTCCTGACTGTGTTTCATTCAAATAAATAACCTGTGTTGTCATGTCAATCTACAATTCAAGATGTATGTTTGTCCAAACCTATTTTTCAGCAAGATAGCTAGAGCTAACTGAAGCTGAGTTGAATCACGATAGTTTGTTTGCTAATTTGTAGTGCTAATGTTACCCACCTAAGGCGATCCTGTTTGCTTCGACAACAGAAATGGAAACAACTAACGTAATAATCTCAAATGATATCTAGTCAATCTGTTGAAAACAGTGTTGTGTAGACACAATAGATTTATTTGTACGTTTTTATTTCAAGTCTCCACCTTCTTGTTTCAGTGAGTGCTGTTGGCCATGTTGCGTCTTTGCTCCGCAGCTTCACTCGTTGTAAACCAACCAATCAGCACGCAGCTCATCTATATATTCATGAGCATACCATAAAAGGAGAAAACCTAGCGTTTGTTCCTGGGACAATTTCACAGGAAGCATCAGGGGGCATAGAACAGCATCCGGGCCATTTTCAGCCCAACCAATGTTATATACCCCATTCGGAGACCTTAAGGAACAGTGTGAAATAACCAAAAAACCCAGTCAATGACCCCTTTAACGTGGTCATTCCATGAAAAGAATAACTTTTTGTTTTCACATTGTAAGTAAAGGACATTTTGAATTGAAAGAACAAGTTATGTGTCTTCTGAAATATGTTATATGTGTTAGTGTATGTTGTAGGAAATGCTTAATTCAAATTAAGTATATTCTGTCACTTCTGACCACCTGGGAACTGGTGGTTCAGTTTCACTCTCATTCTGATGTGTTTTGTGGCACAGTGACTTTGCCATCTAAGATGTCTGTCTGTATATAGACGTGTTATAATTTGTTGTTACCCTTATAGTACTTTGAAATAATGCTTAATTCCTCTTGAAAGCGATGACATTCAAAGCTATTGCATCATCAATCCGTACATGCCTTTGGTATGTCATAAAACAAAGAAGCTGTGAAAAGAGATTCATAATTGCTCAGTTTAACTAAGATATTATAACATGTCCTGGACACATTTCTTGATACCCCTTAGAAAAGATAATAGATCATTATAGAGATAAAATGGTGATTTTACAAACCAATTACTTCCTTTAATTTGTTTAACACAAGACATGTCTCCAATCATGTAATCCGTCATTCAGCCTATTTGAATGGAGGAAAAAAGTCACAGTGCCATTTGATATCATTGAGTGCACCACACTGAACACGGACCTGAGAAAGCAAAGGAGAGAGTTGTCCAAGGAGATCAGAAAGTAAATAATGTATAATTATGGTAAAGTTCAAGGCTACAAAACCATCTCCATGGTGATGATGTTCATCATTGAGTGCACACCACTCTGAACACAGACCATGTACCATGAATGAGGTAATGTTTCAGGGTAAGTTCAAATCAACTAGCCACTACCTTTAAACGTTATCCGTAATATGAAAATATGAAGGTTAAAAAAAAAAATATTTTTTATTTTGAGACAACTTTAAAAAGAATGGGTACAAGTTGTTAGATATTTTGGGATAGAAGAGTGGATATTTGTGAGACTTGAATAGTAGCATATTAGGAATTCAATTCATACCGCACCATTTCTGTTTTGTAGAAGTTGGTTCTGGACCAGATAAAATTGAGCTGCCATTTGTTGCAAATCGTTTTGTGTGAATAGGCCTACAACACTGGTGCCAGCCGTTTTACATACTACAAGCATGCAAGGACAGTCCAAATTCGATATAGGCCTAGCATATGTAATCGTTTCTCACAGACGGTGCGTTAGAAAAGTGGGACAGTCGTTCTGGGCAAAGTCTAATTGAGCTGCTTAATGTCATCGATTGTCAGAGCATTCGATTAAAATCGCATTGCTTTGACAGGCATACTCACTATTGCCAGCAGTGTCACATGGTTATGATCATGTTATTTCACATAATACAAGCATGCAAGGAAACGGAAGGACTTTGTCTTTTCAAAGAGATAATGAGGTGGCTCTTAAAAGAGCCTTTGGGGATGTTGCAGTCAAATTACATTTAGGCGCGCTCTCCGCGAATGCGGCGGGCCAGTTGGATGTCCTTGGGCATGATGGTAACCCTCTTGGCATGGATGGCGCACAAGTTGGTGTCCTCGAAGAGACCGACCAGATAGGCCTCGCTAGCCTCCTGCAGAGCCATCACAGCGGAGCTCTGGAACCGCAAGTCAGTCTTGAAGTCCTGGGCGATTTCTCTGACCAGACGCTGGAAGGGGAGCTTGCGGATAAGCAGCTCAGTCGACTTCTGGTAGCGACGGATCTCTCTCAGAGCCACGGTGCCGGGCCTGTACCGATGGGGCTTCTTCACGCCACCGGTGGCTGGCGCACTCTTACGGGCTGCCTTTGTGGCAAGCTGCTTCCTCGGGGCTTTGCCACCGGTAGATTTACGAGCGGTCTGCTTGGTTCTGGCCATGCTGCTTGTTTCCTTCTCTTCGACACGAAACTGAATACAGTAAAAGGGGAAGCGAACAAGTTTATATCTCCAGCCACGTCCTGCATTGATTGGACGGCCTCATTGTCAGGCAGGAGCCTCCCTCTCCCCCGCCATTGGATGTAGTCAGGGCCGCCAAAAATTCAAACAAGACCCCGCCCCACTCCGAAGCTTGCTTTGCTATTACTATATCCAAATTCAGAACAACTTCCATTTTCCCTTTCAAAAGGTCAAATTTAATCACAATTTCCAAAATAACTAGCGCTTTTTACACGGGAACAGCGTATTTATTTGCGTGCAGATATATACCTATATATTTTGTTTCTTCTTCCACAGCTAAGTCTCCTCCAAAGAAGATCTAAAATAGATTCTCGCATTTGTAAATTAGCATCTTTATCCCTGCGCGCAATATACGATTATACTCTCAGCCCCCTGGTAGAAAGAGCAATATGCCGCGTATTAACATTATTTTCAGAAATCCATTGGGCAACGCTCTTGTGTACGTAGGCTACACCTGATAAGGACACATTTTACTTTTCATAAGGGACGTAATACTCGTAAGGGATATTCAAGGTGACACATTAGTAACTTATGTGTAATGTCAAATGTATAACTTTCTGGCTCATGAAAAACCTCAAGAACATATTGCGCTTTGCAAGAGTGATGTGGATGGCTCTTAAAAGAGCCTTTGGGGATGTTACAAAGCCGTGCCCGCCTAAATTTCAAACGTTATGCCTCCGCCCTCGTCCTCCTTTGAACTTCTGCGCGAAATGGCATTGGGTCCGATCCTTTGGTCGCTTTAGTGGTTTAGTTATGTATTACAAAATTATATTTAAAATCCAATAATTATCTTTTACTAGCGTCAATGTAAGTGTATCCTACGGAAATGAGACGATCCAGATATGTAGGCTACATGGCCGTGGGAACGTATTCTGCTGGGGGGGGCAAATACGCGGAGTGCATGTATGATCATTAACAACGTTGATACGATAAAATACCCTATCCAAAGAAAGTTGTCTTACTTTTAAATATCTTTAGGACAAAATATTGGCCAGCTGCTACTTCCCGCGGGAGCCTACAGGGTTTATTTTTCACTAAGGAGGCTATTCTCGTCTGTGCACCTCCCAGCTTTAACACTTGCGAGGAAAATGTTGATTAATCGCGCAATGTAGTGAACTTTTCAGTCACGCAGGGTAACGAGATTCGATTTGGCCCAGTACATCTGTGAATATAGCCCACCAGTGAAAAAAATTGATCCCTGTATGAAAATGGTCAATAAGGTCAATGCGCTTTTCTAGAGTTAATTGGGTGGCTCTTAAAAGAGCCTTTGTGGAGGGTGAGTAATCACATCAAATCAAACAGGGACTTTACTTGGCCTTGACGGCCTTCTCGGTCTTCTTGGGAAGAAGTACTGCCTGAATGTTAGGCAACACTCCACCCTGAGCGATGGTGACACCACCGAGGAGTTTGTTTAACTCTTCGTCGTTGCGGACAGCCAGCTGCAGGTGACGAGGAATGATGCGAGTCTTCTTGTTGTCGCGGGCAGCGTTGCCAGCCAACTCAAGGATCTCAGCAGTCAGATATTCGAGCACAGCGGCCAAGTAAACTGGCGCACCAGCTCCCACACGCTGAGCGTAATTTCCTTTACGGAGAAGTCTGTGAACACGACCCACAGGAAACTGAAGACCGGCGCGGGATGACCTGGTCTTTGCCTTGGCCCTGGCTTTGCCTCCAGTTTTTCCTCTTCCGCTCATTTTGTTGACGTTTTAGATTACAGTGAATGGCATTGTTCAGAGGCCAGCTATTATACTTCACGGTAACTGGCAGTCATTGGTCACAAGGCCGGTTTGGTCTCAATCCAATCAGAGGTAGCGGCACAACTGAAGGCGGAGTCTTTTGCTTTATCGCAAACGATAGTTAATGGAGGTAACGATAGTTAATGGAGGTAACTCCAGTTCTATGAGTGGAGCGGAGCCCCATAGGGGAGCTCTGCTCCTATTGGTTTACCCGCTGCCTAGTGCAGCTAATGACTGAAGATCAAAATATACACACACCTGTCACTCACACAGGTGCCCTATATAAGGGGGTGACAGCCGTCACTCATCCTCCCAAAAGTATTAATACAGCCGGGTTGAATAAGTCGAGCTGGGCCTGCAGCCCTATGGGGCTCCGCTCCACTCATAGAACTGGAGTTACCTCCATTAACTATCGTTCTATTTCGTGGAGCTCCGCCCCATAGGGGAGCTCTGCTCCTATTGGTTTAGGCGGAGCGAGCGAGGCCAGATATACCCCCAGCGAGACTAGATCTAAAAGACACATAATCTCACAAGGCACCGAGGACAGACCTGCTGATGTAAATAATACACAGGGTCTGTCCTCCTGGTCAGGCCGCTACTGTGACAGAGAGCCGTCCAGGGTGAAAACAGGAGAGTTTACTTAAAAACTCATGTTGTTCCTCTCGCCTGCACAACAGCTAAGCTGGAGGGGCAACAGAACACATACAGTATAGACATCTCAACTGAGAATGTCTGACTGTCCCACACTTGGCGATAAACCCAACGAACAACTCGCATCTAGGGCCCACAAGAACCTTGCGAGTTGTCATCTCGCTACACCTGATCCACCAGCCATGCTGAGGACAGAATGCGCAAAAGATGAGGAGGAAACGTCCAATAGATAATATCGCACAAATGGTGAAGGCGACGACCAAGACGCCGCTTCACAAATCTCCTCCACTCCTACACCCCTGAGGATGGCGGCTGATGCCGCCACTCCTTGGGTGGAATGAGCCCGAATGCCAGGTGGCACGGGACATCTCATAGACTCGTACGCGAGACCAATAGCCTCGCAGAGCCAGTGAGAAAGTCTCTGTTTGGAGAGTGGCAAGCCAGCTCTCGATCCACCGTAGCAGATCAGTAACTGGGGAGAAGATCTGATGCTTGCTGTGCATTCCAGATAGCGCGAGAGAGCGCGCACTGGGCACAGGCTATGTAAGCGTCTTTCCTCCTTTCCGCTGTGCGGAGGTGGGAAAAAGCCTCTCAGTTCGCAGCTTTGTGCCCTGAACGCTCGGCTAATCACCTTGGGGATAAAAGCCGGGTTAGGACGCAACACCGCTCTTGTTCGATCACCCGAGATGACCAAACAATCCGCGCGTGTTGACAAAGCGCACAAGTCGCTCACTCGCTTAGCCGTAGTCAAAGCGAGAAGCAGACTCGTCTTGAGAGAAAGCAGACGCAATGACACATTGTCTATGGGCTCGAAAGGTGGCCCACACAGAGCGTCTAACACCAGAGATAAATCCCATGTAGGTGTTGACGCTCTCGGAGGCGGCCTGAGCCTACACACCCCAGCCAGAAAACGCTTGACCAGCGGGTGGCTGAACAGCGTCGTTTTGGCGAACCCTTCGTGACATGCCGAAACGGCAGCCGCGTAAACACGAACCGTGCTCGCGGCTAAGCCCTCGTCAAACGATTGTAAGAAACACAAGAACATTTCGACCGGACATGAGACCGGGTCAAGGTTCTGTTTTCCACACCATTGCATGAAGGCTCGCCAGCGCGACGCGTACCCTCTAGCAGTAGATTGTGCGCGCGCACTCTGAATGGTCTGAATGACAGCATCAGACAGACCCCGGCGCTCTAAGAGTTCCCTCTCAGGAGCCAAGCCATAAGTGGGCCTCCGATCACTGGAGGGCTCTTCACCAGGCCTCCGGCCTGAGAGAGCGCATCCGTCTGATGAGGTATGGGCCAAGGCCCGCCCACCAGCATCCCCATCATCTCCGGGAACCATGGGGCTCCGGGGCGATCAGGGGCTATCAGAATGACCGACAGCCCGTCTGACCTCACCCGAGCCAGCAAGGGGAGGATGGAGGCCAGAGGTGGAAATGCGTATAGCAGACCTCTCGGCCAGGAACGGTGCGCGAACGCATCGACTCCAAGCGGAGGTCTGTCCTGTGCGCGCAGCGAGAACCACAGAAGACACTGTGTGTTGGCTCGTGACGCAAACAGATCCACCTGTGCTCGGCCGAAACGTGCCCAGATCAGAGACACGATGGACAGTTTCAACCTCCATTCGTCCTCTCTCGGGCCGCCTCTTGACATCAGGTCCGCTCCCTCGTTGAGCAGACCTGGAATGTGCAGAGCTCTCAGGGAGCGTAGGTGCGTGAAAGCCCAAGTCCACACTTCCTCCGCTAAGCGGTGAAGTGCTGGAGAGCGCACCCCTCCCTGTCTGTTGATGTAAGCCACCGTCACCCTGTTGTCGGATCTGACGAGAACGTCTTGATCCTTCAACACCAGCGCGAAATGGCACAGAGTCAGTCGAACCGCTTCGAGCTCCAGGAAGTTGATGTGACGCGTCTCTGACGGTTCCCATCTTCCTCCTATCGAGCCCGCCTGACATACTCCACCCCACCCGGTCAAGGACGCGTCCGTAAAGACCGGGTAGAGAGATGTCACTCTGCCCATGTCGACTCCGCGCGCCATGACGCGCGGGTCTCTCCAATGGTTCAGATCGGTTTTGACTGATCTCGGTATCACTAGCAGTCTGCGGCGGTGTCGCACAGGATCCAACCGCAGCTGAGCAAACCATCTCTGCAGCTTGCGCATGTATAACAGGCCTAATGGCACTACTACATGAGCCGCCGCCATCAACCCCAATAGGGACATCGCCGACAGCGCGGTGATTGTGCGTGAGACCCGGAACGCGCGGAGAGCTATTGAAATAGCCTCTCTCCGTGGCGCCGACAGTCTGGCTCTCATCCCAACAGTGTCCAAATGGATACCTAGGTAGGTAAACTGTTGAGCGGGCCATGGAGCGCTCTTCTCCCAGTTGACATCGAACCCCAACTGGCTGAGCTGACTCACCAGTGAGGTCGCGTCCTGGATAGCTCTGTCCGGAGACTGAGCTAGAACTAACAGGTCGTCGAGGTACGCCAGAATGCGTATTCCTCTCCGCCGTAACGGTTCTAGAGCTGCTTCCACGCACTTGGAGAAAGTTCGAGGAGCCAGCGCGTAACCAAACGGCAGGCGCGTGTACTCGTACTTTTTCCCTTCGAAGGCAAAACGCAGAAATCTCCTGTGCTTCAGTTTGATAGGCACATGGAAATACGCGTCCTTCAGATCTATGCTGATCCCAAAGTCGTTCCGCTGTACACAAGTCAGCAAACGCTTTATCGTCAGCATGCAAAAGGGCCGTTTGGCCACACTCTCGTTGAGCACCCTCAGGTCTAGAATCGGCCTCATCCCCCCGTTTTTCTTGGGAACCAAAAAATAAGGGGAGTAGAGACCCGAGTTCTCCTGATCTCTGGGGACCGGGATCACTGTCCCTTTGGTCAGCAAGCTCGCTATCTCCGTCCGGAGCGCGAGTGCTTTCAGCGGGCAGGACAAGCGTGTCTCCCTCACTCCTCTGAAAGGAGGGGGAGTCCGCATGAACTGGATGGCACAACCCTCTCTCAGTATCCTGTCTAGCCAGCTTGGCAGTGAGCATGACTCTCGCCACTCTGCATAACGCAGAGAGAGCGGGCGTGCGTTTAGCTGCGGAGCCGCAGACAGGAAACGGCCGTACTCTCGTCTGACCCCAGCCGCTGCTGTGCACCGAATCGGCGGCACAGCCCAAGGTGGGGTCGACTCGAAAGGGCTGGGGCTGCGCCCCCTGACCAAGAGAGGTCTGAGCTCTGTCTGAGCTATGAGCTTCAAGAGGTCTCACAGTGCGGCCAGAGCTCTGGGCGCACAGCCGCAGTGATGGCTCTTGTAACGTGACAACAGAGTCACACGCTGTGTCAAGGTGCACAGAGACGGGTAGCGGTCTGGCCACACGCTTGCTAGCTGGGCCAGACTCCGCTACGAGTGCAGTGCTTGATGGTTCGGCGTCACTCGTTGAGGACAACTCGCGAACCGAAACCAACTCATGAACCCGCTCGACAACAGTACGAGTGCTCAGCTCTGTACTCGTCGAAGGCGTAAGAGGCACTGAATGGAACACTTGTCTTTCAGGGAAAGGGTAAAGTGGAGGTCCAAGCCTCTTTATTTCATTCAGATAGACCGGGGTGGGGACCGAAGCCTCGGTCCCCGCCGCCAGTCACGCTCTCCTCTTTCTTCCCCCTCCGCCACCACGCCAGCTGGCGTTAGGTGGGCGGCTGTGACCCGCTCTCTCGGGGGGAACAGCCAAGGGTGGAACAGGTGCCGCGGGAGGAGCAGCCTGCGTCGCAGCGGCCGCTCGTGCCACCGGACGGCGAGCTCGTTTCCTCCTGCTTTGCGAGGCACCGGAGGAAACAGAGAAGGGAGCAGCGTGAGGTTTCTTCTGCAGGGGCATATGCCCTAGCAGGTGCTTCCTCTCCTCCTCCAGGCGCGAGAAGCGTTCGGAGGCTGACGCCACAGCCGGTCCGAACAGGCCCTCGCTAGCCACGGGAGCGTTGAGTAGGGCGGACTTGTCCGCCTCCCTCATGGCTGTCAGCGACAGCCACAGGTGGCGATGAACACCAACGCTGTTTCCCATCGCCCTGCCAGCGCAATCGCTGCCCCCTGATTCAGGTGGAGCGCGGCAGATGCCATCCTGGCAACCCACGACGTCTCCTCGGCCGACAGTCCCTCAGGCCTCTCCGTGGAGAGTTTGGAGACCGCCGCCGTCAGAAGGGCGGCGTTCCCAGAGGCAGCCGCAGCCTGCGCACCCCAGACATACGCCTTGTCTGCCAGAGAGGCAGTAAGCTTGTCCCGGGATGATGGCAGGGTCGCCTTCCTCGCCGTCAACCAAGCGCTCGCCCCTGGCACCAGGTAAGCGGCGAGGGACGGTTCCAAGGGTGGGGGACCGGACTTCGCTGCCTCACCCAGCCCGCTCACCCTCGTGAACGGGAGGAGCGCCTTGACCGGGGCGTTAGCCACCAATGGCGCCTCCCATGAGCCCTGCACATAGTCTGCCAGTCTCGGCATAGTGGGGCATAAGGGCTTCGAGGCCTCACTGCGTTTTGCATGAGGGCCAACATCCCACGGGTCATCTTCCTCCACAGGAGGAGAGGCCGGCAGGGGAACGCCCATGATTTCGGCTGCCTTCGCGATGACAGACGGGAAGTCTGCCCTGCGAGACAGCGCGGAGGAGACGGGAGGGGCGGGAGCCGGCTCTTCGTCATCCTCTGAGGTCGAGGTCAACTCGCGCCCTTTTACCTCAGAGAAGTGCGGGGGGTTGAACAACACGCTTGGGCAGAAAGCCTCCACAGGAGGTTCCCGCCCAGGCGCGTGCACCTCAATAGCCACCTCGAGGTGGTCCTCAAATTCTGAACTCTCCTCCTCGGAGAGCAGAGACCACATCTTCGAGGGGCTCCTCCACCTGAAAGAAGTCGTGACGCAGCCGCCTCTCCGAAACGGAGAGGCCAGCGCACGACAAGCAGACAGGAGGGTTCACCAAACCGTCCCTGGCATGCCGAGGTCCCAAGCACACGAAACAAAATTCGTGGTGGTCTCCATCGGCCTCCAAGAAACGGCACCGGCATTGGGCTCTTAAAAGAGCCTTAAGCGGAAGCGGTGGAATGGAAACGCTCATTTCAGATATTCTTTAATCTTCAAGCCACTAAATTCCAGCAACCCGTGCTGAATTTTTTGGGGAGGATGAGTGACGGCTGTCACCCCCTTATATAGGGCACCTGTGTGAGTGACAGGTGTGTGTATATTTTGATCTTCAGTCATTAGCTGCACTAGGCAGCGGGTAAACCAATAGGAGCAGAGCTCCCCTATGGGGCGGAGCTCCACGAAATAAAACAGGGCCGAGACCACGTCCTCGAGGGGCTCTTCCTCCTGGAAGAATTTGTGACGCTTTTGTCTCTCCTTTGTAGAGAGACTGGCACACTCATTGCATGCGGGGGAATTTACCAGGCCGTCTCTGGCATGCCGAGGTCCTATACACCCATACAAAATTTGTGGCGGTCTCCTTCGGCCTCCAGATGACGGCACCTGCACTTTGCTCTTAAAAGAGCTTTGTGCGGCAGAGGTGGCATGGAAAAGCTCATTTTATTGAAAGCTTCTTTTCTTCTTAATCTTCGATCAAAATTCAGGACAAACCGTGCTGAATGAATTTTTTGGGAGGATGAGTGACGGCTGTCACCCCCTTACATAGGGCACCTGTGTGAGTGACAGGTGTGGATACGTTTTGATCTTCAGTCATTGGCTGCACTAGGCAGCGGGTAAACTGAATGTCCCACCATAAATTGTTTCAAAAAGTGCCTAAAAGAAATTCTAATTGCTGTTTTGTAAGAGTTTTATGTATTATTGTTAATTTATGTCTTGTTTTTGCTGTTATATCTACATTTATAGTTGTTTCACTTAGCATTCCCATTGCTTAGGAAATACCACAGGGGTATAATCCAACATCCCTGAACAAACACAAGCAAGACTTTACTTTCACATGCACACACATGCACTCACACACGCTCAACGCAATTATATTATTGGGTGTGCTTTGCCTTCGGCAAGGGCACAACCTTTGTTCTCTCACATATATATTATTGGGTGTGCTTTGCCTTCGGCAAGGGCACAACCTTTGTTCTCTCACATATATATTATTATTATTATTTCTTTTTGCCCCCCTAAAACTCAGTCAATATTTGGCCTACATAGACAACCTAGGTGTCAAAAGTTTCGTCTTGGTAGCGATTGAGTTGCTTCTATTGGGATTTACGTTCCGTTGCATGGTTTAGGCTCAACTTAAGTTTTTGTGGCGAAAAGTGAAGCTAACGGTGGCTAATTTGCTAGCCACAGACACTGACGTTACTAACGTCACTACGTCACTAACGTCACGAAAACAAGCGTGACTACCTTTGGCAGAACATTTGTTTCGCATCTGTTAACTTGGGGGATAGCTAAGCTAACTATAGCTTTACTGCAAGGCAGCTGCAGAAACGCCACAAGCAAAGAGGCCAGGGTGATAACTATTTACTCATTTTACTTTGTGATGTGAAACACTATTGTGAAATGTAATGTATAATATTAGCTGATATTATTAAGTCGATCTGGATAAGAGCGTCTGCTAAATGACTAAATGTAAGTAGGCCCACATCTACTTTCGGAAACGGTAGTCTACTATTTCACTGAAGCATTAGCATGACATTAGCCTCTGTTGCCCGGGCAACACATACTACAGTGGTCTATGATGCATCTGTTTTCAATCGTTAAAATAAACATTCCTCACAAATACATTTTGGTTGTCGATTTATTATGACATTACATTACAAGTAAACGATTTGTTGGTGACATTTTCATTACCTGTGGTTTCAAACCAGTGTTGCTCACTGCAACGCTGTAGTCTACGCGAGACACACTACAAAAACATCTACACAGCTGTTTAATCAGAAGGAGGGCAGTGTTTTAAAGATATGGCGATTGCGAAGACAGCCAGCGGGTCAGCATATTTTTGTGATTTGTGTCAAACTTGGAATTTGAGTGACACCGCGGCTTGTTTTGACGTTAGCCTCAGTCAGACTCGGCTCGCCCACTGGCAGTGTAGTACTACTGTCTTCAATGCCACAGCTAAACTTTATGTCAAAAGAAACATTCTCATTTCCGGCGCTTTCAAACAATCAGTGAAATGTGGAGCAACAGCAGCTATCTTGCCTCCAGCAAACTTATTTTGAATTAGCCATTTCCCCCTACATTAATGTCAAACTTATTTATGTTTTGGGGGCATATTTTCAGTTAGCAGACGGTACTGTTTGAATCGCGATTCCATCTGAAATATACTGCCAGTGACAACGTTGTTACAGTAGCTTGTTTCAAAGGGGGTTCGCAGCTGTTTCAAAGGGTGTTCTTAATGAAATATGCAATATGAGTAGGCTAAATGCTTGAAAATATCACTAGAAGGGAAAAACGCAAGCAAGCACACCCTACAATTTCCCCAGAAATTGTACCCTCTCTAGTTGGGTGTGCTCAAGCCTTCGGCGAGAGCACAACTTTGTTCTCTCATATATATATATATATATATATATATATATTATTTTATTTTTTTTGCCCCCCTAAAACTCAGTCAATATTTGGCTTACATAGACAAAGTAGGTGTCAAAAGTTTCGTCTTGGTAGCGATTGAGTTGCTTGTATTGGAATTTACGTTCCGTTGCATGGTTTGGGCTTAAGTTAAGTTTTTGTGGCGAAAAGTGAAGCTAACGGTGGCTAATTTGCTAGCCACAGTCACTGACGTTACTAACGTCACTACGTCACTAACGTCACGAAAACACGCGTGACTACCTTTGGCAGAACATTCGTTTCGCATCTGTTAACTTGGGGGATAGCTAGGCTAACTATAGCTTTACTGCAAGGCAGCTGCAGAAACGCCACAAGCAAAGAGGCCAGGGTGATAACTATTTACTCATTTTACTTTGTGATAAGACACACAATTGTGATGTGTAATGTACAGTATAAGATGATATTATTAAGGAAGTACATCTACTTTCGGAAACAGTAGTCTACTATTTCACTGAAGTATTAGCATCATGACATTAGCCTGTGTTGCCCGGGCAACACATACTACAGTGGTCTATGATGTAGCGTTATCTGTTTTCAATCGTTAAAATAAACATTCCTCACATATACATTTTCGTTGTAGGATTTATTATGACATTAGATTACAAGTAAACGATTTGTGAGTGAAATTATCATTACCTGTGGTTTCAATCCAGTGTATCACTGCAACGCTGTAGCCTACGCGAGACACTACAAAAACATCTACACAGCTGTAGGAAGTCAAACGGCGACAGAACATGTTCGGCACTCCCCTTACTTAAATCAAAAGTCTATCTAACTACTAACCTGAACTTCATTGCCACAGCCTAAACTTTGTCAATCTGTTCATGAAAATAATTAATTTCAGCCTAAACCGTACAACGGAACGTTAAATCCAATTCAACCAACGCAATCGCTACAGAGACGAACACAGCAGTAGTCTAGTACTGTACCGTAGTAGTACAATTTACTGGGGCAGCTTCTCCACACAGGGCTATATCGCATTTTGCGTTGTTACTGACAATGATCGCTACGAGTGAGCTTTTTATGAATGAGCGATTTTCCACTAAATAAATGTCAAGCTTATTTACGTTTTTGGGGGCATATTTTCAGTTAGCAGATGGTACTGTTTGAATCGCGATTCCATCTTCTACTGTCGGTAACGTCGTAGAATTAATCTTCAAAGGAGGTTCTTTATTAATGAATGAATGCAATATGAGTAGGCTAAATGCCTGAAAATATCACGAGAAGGGAAAACTTAAAAGGACGTTTAAGTCATAGAGATTAGGTCAATTTTTACACGGGTCTGCCAAATTTATTCGTTTTGATTCAGCTATGAGGCTGCCTCTTGCAGGGGAAATGAGAAGACATCATATTTAATTCTACACTTCACTTGTATTTTCAGTTGTAAATGAGCAGCACAAAAAAAATGCTTTTAAATCTATGTAATCTTTATAAATAATAAGTATGCATTTTAATATAAAATATACAGATATATCAGTTGTAAAAATGTCATTCAAAAACGGACCCCTGTGCAACCGAAGCAAGCAAGCACACCCTACAATTTCCCCAGAAATTGTACCCTCTCTAGTTGGGTGTGCTTTGCCTTCGGCAAGGGCACAACCTTTTCTTCTCTTACATATATATTATTGGGTGTGCTCAAGCCTTCGGCGAGAGCACAACCTTTGTTCTCTCACATATATATTTATTGGGTGTGCTCAAGCCTTCGGCGAGAGCACAACCTTTGTTCTCTCACATATATATTTATTATTGTTTATTTTCGCCCCGCTAAAACTCAGTCAATATTTGGCCTACATAGACAATCTAGGTGTCAAAGGTTTCGTCTTGGTAGCGATTGAGTTGCTTCTATTGGAATTTACGTTCCGTTGCATGGTTTAGGCTGAAGTTAAGTTTTTGTGGTGAAAAGTGAAGCTAACGGTGGCTAATTTGCTAGCCACAGTCACTGACGTTACTAACGTCACTACGTCACTAACGTCACGAAAACACGCGTGACTACCTTTGGCAGAACATTCGTTTCGCATCTGTTAACTTGGGGAATAGCTAGGCTAACTATAGCTTTACTGCAAGGCAGCTGCAGAAACGCCACAAGCAAAGAGGCCAGGGTGATGACTAGTTACTCCTTTTACTTTGTGATATGACACACAATTGTCATGTGTAATGTACAGTATAAGCTGATATTATTAAGGAAGTACATCTACTTTCGGAAACAGTAGTCTACTATTTCACTGAAGTATTAGCATCATGACATTAGCCTGTGTTGCCCGGGCAACACATACTACAGTGGTCTATGATGTAGCGTTATCTGTTTTCAATCTTAAAATAAACATTCCTCACATATACATTTTCGTTGTAGGATTTATTCTGACATTAGTAAACGATTTGTTGGTGAAATTACCATTACCTGTGGTTTCAAACCAGTGTTGCTCACTGCAACGCTGTAGCCTACGCGAGACACTACAAAAACATCTACACAGCTGTAGGAAGTCAAACGGCGACAGAACATGTTCGGCACTCCCCTTACTTAAATCAAAAGTCTATCTAACTACTAACCTGAACTTCATTGCCACAGCCTAAACGTTGTCAATCTGTTCATGAAAATAATTAATTTCAGTTTAAACCGTACAACGGAACGTTAAATCCAATTCAACCAACGCAATCACTACCAAGACGAACACAGTAGTCTAGTACTGTGCCGTAGTAGTACAATTTACCGGGGAAGCTTCTCCACACAGGGCTATATCGCATTTTGCGTTGTTACTGACAATGATGGCTACCAGTGAGCTTTTTATGAATGAGCGATTTTCCACTAAATAAATGTCAAGCTTATTTACGTTTTGGGGGTCATATTTTCCGTTAGCAGATGGTACTGTTTGAATCGCGATTCCATCTTCTACTGCCGGGTAACGTCGTAGAATAATCTTCAAAGGGGGTTCTTTATTAATGAATGAATGCAATGAGTAGGCTAAATGCCTGAAAATATCATGAGAAGGGAAAAACTTAAAATGACGTTTAAGTCATAGAGATTAGGTCAATTTTTACACCGGCCTGCCCAATTTATTCGTTTTGTTTCAACGATGAGGCTGCCTCTTGCAGGGGAAATGAGAAGACATCTATTTCATTCTACACTTCACTCGTATTTTCAGTTGTAAATGAGCAGCAAAAAAAAAATGCTTTTAAATCTATGTCATCTTTATAAATAATAAGTATGCATTTTTATATAAAATATCCAGAAATATCAGTTGTAAAAATGTCATTCAAAAACGGACCCCTGTGCAACCGACGCAAGCAAGCACATCCTACAATTTCCCCAGAAATTGTACCCTCTCTAGTTTATTTATTATTATTTATTTTCGCCCCCCTAAAACACAGTCAATATTTGGCCTACATACACTACGGCGGTGTCAAAAGGTTCGTCTTGGTAGCGATTGCGTTGCTTCTATTGGAATTTACGTTCCATTGCATGGTTTGGGCTTAAGTTAAGTTTTTGTGGCGAAAAGTGAAGCTAACGGTGGCTAATTTGCTAGCCACAGTCACTGACGTTACTAACGTCACTACGTCACTAACGTCACGAAAACACGCGTGACTACCTGTAGCAGAACATTCGTTTCGCATCTGTTAACTTGGGGGATAGCTAGGCTAACTATAGCTTTACTGCAAGGCAGCTGCAGAAACGCCACAAGCAAAGAGGCCAGGGTGATAACTATTTACTCATTTTACTTTGTGATGTGAAACACAATTATGAAATGTAATGTACAATATTAGCTGATATTATTAAGGAAGTAGGCCCACATCTACTTTTGGAAACGGTAGTCTACTATTTCACTGAAGCATTAGCATCATGACATTAGCCTCTGTTGCCCGGGCAACACATACTACAGTGGTCTATGATGCATCTGTTTTCAATCTTTAAAATAAACATTCCTCACAAATACATTTTCGTTGTAGGATTTATTATGACATTACATTACAAGTAAACGATTTGTGGGTGAAATCATCATTACCTGTGGTTTCAAACCAGTGTTGCTCACTGCAACGCTGTAGCCTACGCGAGACACTACAAAAACATCTACCAAAGAGCTTTTTATGAATGAGCGAATTTCCACTAAATAAATGTCAAGCTTATTTACATTTTGGGGGGCATATTTTCAGTTAGCAGATGGTACTGTTTGAATCGCGATTCCATCTTCTATTGCCGGGTAACGTCGTAGAATAATCTTCAAAGGGGGTTCTTTATCAATGAATGAATGCAATGAGTAGGCTAAATGCCTGAAAATATCATGAGAAGGGAAAAACTTAAAATGACGTTTAAGTCATCGAGATTAGGTCAATTTGTACACCGGTCTGCCAAATTTGTTTGTTTTGATTCAACGATGAGGCTGCCTCTTTGAGAAGACATCTATTTCATTCTACACTTCACTCGTATTTTCAGTTGTACATGAGCAGCAAAAAAAATGCTTTTAAATCTATGTAATCTTTATAAATAATAAGTATGCATTTTTATATAAAATATACAAAAATATCAGTTGTAAAAATGTCATTCAAAAACGGACCCCTGTGCAACCGACGAAAGCAAGCACATCCTACAATTTCCCCAGAAATTGTACCCTCTCTAGTTTTCTTTTGTTGTCTATTTTATGCATATTTCATTTCATGTTGGTAATTTTGTAAAATATTTTCATGTTGGTAATTTTGTAAAATATTTTATAGGTGTAGTGTTCGGTTGTGGGCTGGGGGCTGGCCTTAAAGGCGGTATGAGAACTGTGTAGACTCAATTAGTCAGCTCGACCGCTGTCTGCAATCGACAAGCAGTGCCACTTGTGTTTTCTCCTCGTGTATAGCGGTGTAAAAAACGCAGCTGGAATAGACAAACTGTCCAAAAGCAGCTGTGGCTAGAAAGTAAACTTCTTATTGTTCATAATAAAGTTGTTGTAGTACCAGAAGCCTCGTGTTTTTTGTTGCAACTGTCCCAACACGCCAGCGTTGGACTCCGAGACTGAGCGTTGCGCACGGGTTTACCGATGGCATTTTTCCTCTAAAGTGTTTAAAAGTGCATTCTCTTCCGACCAGTACACGTTGCACAGTGAGCCAAGATGTCAGGCAATAGACTTTGCAGCTTCGCGGTAGCCAGTTAGGGTGACAAAGGTTTTTTAATGTGCGTCTTCTGAGTCGCGTAAAACACAGGTCTCAAGTCCCGAGCCATCGCTGGGTTCCGTCTCCCTTCCCCAAATTATTCGCCCTATATTTTCACTCTCCGAGACAGGCAAGTCACCAAATACTGCACTTTTACCCAATACATTTCTATGAAAACATAACTCATGGTGTGTACTCACAGCCACCAATATCGACGCATTGTTACGCATGATATAATACAGCCATTATGTTTATCAGTTGTGGTGTCATTCTCAAGGCGCCAAATGCAGCGACCTGGACCCGAGACCCAAACATCACCCTGTAGCCTTAGTGTTTTCACCTCATGAAATGGCAAAGAGTAGAGAGTGTGTAGAAATGTGAATACATGATGTCAAGTTAAGTCTATGGTTATCTGTCACGGACATAGCACGACATGGTGTTAAAAGACCATGCCTAATGTTTAAAGTTCACGATGACCGTTCAGACTAAAGACAATATTCTGAATGCAGAGACAAGTCTCAATACTTGGTTTCTGAATGAAGACAACACCCTATATGAGTCACTGCTTTTTAATAATTAGACGGAAATAATTAAATACACGAATGTGCGTGACAATGTGTGTGAAATTGAACCCTGAACAAATCAAGGTAGCCTACTCCTAGTAACTCACTCGACAGTTATGTGGAGCATAAGTTTTTTTTAATGATCACAATTCACAATTGGTCATTTGCACTAGAAACAAGAACATGGATCATTACGATTTGAACATTTCAACGTGTAGAATTTGCTGTTTCAGAACAGAAATTTAAAAAAAAAACTGAAATGTGACTTTGTAATGTGTAACCCCAAGCGACAGTTAAAACTGATAGGCCTAGTTCATTACAATGTGTTGCTCACTCCCAAGTGTCTTAAAATGATATCCATTGTTACGCACCTTCAAAGCCCCCTTAGTACCTTTACCATCGCAAGTCGCCTTAAGGCTCTTGTCTTAATCATAACCGTGACAGGCGGAAATGGAAATTGGCACATTTTAAAGTTAGTGTGGGTGGCTCTTAAAAGAACCTTTGGGGTATCACAGGGCAGTCAAATGGCACCCGTTTACTTGGAGCTGGTGTACTTGGTCACCGCCTTGGTGCCCTCGGACACGGCGTGCTTAGCCAGCTCACCTGGGAGCAGTAGGCGGACGGCGGTCTGGATCTCCCTGGAGGTGATGGTTGAACGCTTGTTGTAGTGCGCCAAGCGAGAAGACTCTCCGGCAATACGCTCGAAAATGTCGTTGACAAAGGAATTCATGATTCCCATAGCCTTGGACGAGATGCCGGTATCTGGATGGACCTGTTTCAGCACTTTATACACGTAGATGGCATAGCTCTCCTTCCTTGACTTTCTGCGCTTTTTGCCTCCCTTCGCAGCAGTCTTGGATACTGCTTTCTTGGAGCCCTTCTTGGGCGCTGACTTTGCAGGCTCAGGCATGTTGACGTCTCGTTTCTGTTCAGTAACGAATGAATTGCCGGGTACTCGCTTCCCCGTATTTATAGGGGTTTGGATGCAAAAATTGAGGCACGCCTCCCAGCTCTTCGAGGCGTTGACGCGGTGAAACGCGCGTGCGCCTGATTATCTGCCTGCTCTACTTCCCTTCTCCCGGTAGATTTTGTTAGCATCTTTTTGAGAAGGGAAGTTTTGAGAAGGGAAGTAGAGCAGGGAAGTAGAGCAGGCAGATAATCAGGCGCACGCGCGTTTCACCGCGTCAACGCCTCATTATCTGCCTGCTCTACTTACCTTCTCCCGGTAGATTTTGTTAGCATCTCTTCAGCGCATGCGTCCATCCTTGCGGACGACATGCGCTTGCCGCCCTAAAGTATCCATTTGGTTATCCATTAAAAGTTTGCCACTTTGTTTCATGTTTTGTTACGGATCTTTTCAAAGGTCAGATAGGCTTATGTCTAACGTCTACTTAAATACATATGAGTACAAAACCATTTGTATTTTTACTAGCTACACGAAATTCTACTGTAAAAACTGAGCATTGTTCCAACTACTATAATTTGCCACTTTATTCGGAATAGTAGTCTTGTTTAGCTGCTGCTCTCAATGTCACAAATAACCTAACCTTGCAAACGAAATCGAGCCTCGCTAAAAACGTGTCCGACTACAATACACACACGGCGCTTGGTGGCTTCGATATAACCAATACTTTATTAAGGATTTTTTTAACTGAAATAAGTTTTTTTAATGAACGGCAATATTTCGTGTTGAAGAAAGTGTCAGGCTAGTATCAAATAGTCAAATGTGTAGTGCTCTGGCACATGTTCTCAGGAAATAGGCTTACCTGACCCGCTAATAACCAAAGGCGACTAGATAAACTGAGGGAACAATGTATCGTTTTCAACACTGAATTCGGTATGGATTACTCTTTACTGAAAGTGTGGGTGGCTCTTAAAAGAGCCTTTGGGTTAAGTGCCGAAACAGTAAATCAAAATAGGAGTTTAACCGCCGAAACCGTACAGAGTACGTCCTTGGCGCTTGAGAGCGTAGACGACGTCCATGGCGGTCACGGTCTTCCTCTTAGCATGCTCAGTGTAGGTTACAGCATCACGGATGACATTCTCAAGAAACACCTTGAGAACTCCACGTGTCTCCTCGTAGATCAAGCCTGAGATACGTTTCACGCCGCCACGACGAGCAAGGCGACGGATAGCGGGCTTGGTGATGCCCTGGATGTTGTCCCTCAAAACCTTGCGATGACGCTTGGCGCCTCCCTTGCCGAGTCCTTTGCCTCCTTTGCCTCTTCCTGACATGATGGGTATTACAACGGTTACAAACAATAATGAAGTTCACCACAGACTCACTGGCGTTATGTTTCGACGGCACGGACGTGAAGGAACACTGCAAGCGCCATTCTTCGACTCCCTGTGGCGTTGCAATTAAAGGGACCGTCTCCCAACATGGCCTCCTGAATGCTGACACTGTTTTGTCATGTGTATTCTCAAAGACATTTCCAAAAGTTAATGAAAGGGATCGCGATAGTTAGAAGTAACGATCGGTCAAACCCTCCTGGGAACCAAGGTAAAGTATTGTTTTCCATTTAATAGTTTGTTTTGTCATTCCCTGTTTATTTAGTCTTTAAAACACATCTTACAATTTAGACTTTTGAAAAAGTATTTAGATTTTTTATTTCATAGTATGTCCACTGTCATGCACTACGGGATCATTTTTTGTGTGCAAAAACAGCCAAATTTAAAGGATAGAAAAACTGAACATATTATGGCTGTAGAGTGACAATACGGGCTGTAGGGTCATCTTGACAGTCAGGAAGCCCAGGTAGCACAGGTGTGAATCTATTAGGATGAAGGAAAAAACACATAGGCTATAAATGAAATGTAATAAACAAGAATAATACTTAAGTCTCACGCTAATCAAATTAGATTAAATGTAGTCAGGTGGTAGTGCATCATTATAAAATTACAGTAGTGACCATACTCATGGAAACAAACTTAGCATTCTTGAGAATTTTTTTATTCATTTCATAGCATTACTGTGGAAATCGTAAAATCTTAAGGATAACAGATAAATATAACATAAATAACCCTAACCCTGGTACTAAATAAATAATAATAATAATTGGCCCAAAGAGGGCAACATCTTTCCTGATCCTCCCTGTCTGTCTCTGTGTCTGTAACATCTGAGCCTCCTGCATCATCTTCCTCTTCTTCAACATCTTCTTCTATCCCAGGCTCAAACTCATCCTCATCTCTCTCATCATCTGACAGCTCCAAATCTGAATTTCCCTCAGCCATCGGTAAAAAAGAATCCTCTCTACTTCAGTTCTGTTTCCTACAACAATTTTACACGAAGACGTGTAAAATTGGTTGAATACGTGTAAAATTGGTGTCCACTATAAATGACATTCATAAAATGGCTATTATTTCAAACAAAAAATAATTGAACTGCTTTCAAAACTAAAACTATAGTTCCTCAGAAGTTAATAAACAAGAAAATAAAAGTGAAGTTCAAATTAATGCATGTTCAGGTGGCATTTTTTATCTAACCAATTTACCAAAAAGTTGCGTTGTCACATTTAAATGTGGAGAGTAATATTTAAAACTTATACTATACACTAATTGTTCTAACACAAAAAAGTGAATAATATACATAGATATTCATATAATCAACTATATTGGAGACAGAGGCTTGCGGGGAATCTGCACCATGTTACAACACATTATTGTGGAGGGGGTTGGGGGGGGGGGGGATTGCCAAGTTGTAAATAAAAAAGGTGGAAAATGCAGCCTTTATTATTATTATTGTTGTTGTTATTGTTATTATTATTATTTATTTATTTTAATCTACATAGTGTTTTAAATAATTTGGACACATGTAGTTTCTAGAGATATGCATAATAAACCCATTCAAAAATACATGCTTATTTAATGTAGAGGCAGTGATTAGCCTACATCTCTGTTCAGCAGACAACTGATCTTTGTATTCTTTAAACGTCATAAAGGCTCGTGGGGGCTTTGAAGGTGCGTAACAATGGATATCATTTTAAGACACTTGGGAGTGAGCAACACATTGTAATGAACTAGGCCTATCAGTTTTAACTGTCGCTTGGGGTTACACATTACAAAGTCACATTTCAGTTTTTTTTTTTAATTTCTGTTCTGAAACAGCAAATTCTACACGTTGAAATGTTCAAATCGTAATGATCCATGTTCTTGTTTCTAGTGCAAATGACCAATTGTGAATTGTGATCATTAAAAAAAACTTATGCTCCACATAACTATGTCGAGTGAGTTACTAGGAGTAGGCTACCTTGATTTGTTCAGGGTTCAATTTCACACACATTGTCACGCACATTCGTGTATTTAATTATTTCCGTCTAATTATTAAAAAGCAGTGACTCAAATAGGGTGTTGTCTTCATTCAGAAACCAAGTATTGAGACTTGTCTCTGCATTCAGAATATTGTCTTTAGTCTGAACGGTCATCGTGAACTTTAAACATTAGGCATGGTCTTTTAACACCATGTCGTGCTATGTCCGTGACAGATAACCATAGACTTAACTTGACATCATGTATTCACATTTCTACACACTCTCTACTCCTTGCCATTTCATGAGGTGAAAACACTAAGGCTACAGGGCGATGTTTGGGTCTCGGGTCCAGGTCGCTGCATTTGGCGCCTTGAGAATGACACCACAACTGATAAACATAATGGCTGTATTATATCATGCGTAACAATGCGTCGATATTGGTGGCTGTGAGTACACACCATGAGTTATGTTTTCATAGAAATGTATTGGGTAAAAGTGCAGTATTTGGTGACTTGCCTGTCTCGGAGAGTGAAAATATAGGGCGAATAATTTGGGGAAGGGAGACGGAACCCAGCGATGGCTCGGGACTTGAGACCTGTGTTTTACGCGACTCAGAAGACGCACATTAAAAAACCTTTGTCACCCTAACTGGCTACCGCGAAGCTGCAAAGTCTATTGCCTGACATCTTGGCTCACTGTGCAACGTGTACTGGTCGGAAGAGAATGCACTTTTAAACACTTTAGAGGAAAAATGCCATCGGTAAACCCGTGCGCAACGCTCAGTCTCGGAGTCCAACGCTGGCGTGTTGGGACAGTTCCAACAAAAAACACGAGGCTTCTGGTACTACAACAACTTTATTATGAACAATAAGAAGTTTACTTTCTAGCCACAGCTGCTTTTGGACAGTTTGTCTATTCCAGCTGCGTTTTTTACACCGCTATACACGAGGAGAAAACACAAGTGGCACTGCTTGTCGATTGCAGACAGCGGTCGAGCTGACTAATTGAGTCTACACAGTTCTCATACCGCCTTTAAGGCCAGCCCCCAGCCCACAACCGAACACTACACCTATAAAATATTTTACAAAATTACCAACATGAAAATATTTTACAAAATTACCAACATGAAATGAAATATGCATAAAATAGACAACAAAAGAAAACTAGAGAGGGTACAATTTCTGGGGAAATTGTAGGATGTGCTTGCTTTCGTCGGTTGCACAGGGGTCCGTTTTTGAATGACATTTTTACAACTGATATTTTTGTATATTTTATATAAAAATGCATACTTATTATTTATAAAGATTACATAGATTTAAAAGCATTTTTTTTGCTGCTCATGTACAACTGAAAATACGAGTGAAGTGTAGAATGAAATAGATGTCTTCTCAAAGAGGCAGCCTCATCGTTGAATCAAAACAAACAAATTTGGCAGACCGGTGTACAAATTGACCTAATCTCGATGACTTAAACGTCATTTTAAGTTTTTCCCTTCTCATGATATTTTCAGGCATTTAGCCTACTCATTGCATTCATTCATTGATAAAGAACCCCCTTTGAAGATTATTCTACGACGTTACCCGGCAATAGAAGATGGAATCGCGATTCAAACAGTACCATCTGCTAACTGAAAATATGCCCCCCAAAATGTAAATAAGCTTGACATTTATTTAGTGGAAATTCGCTCATTCATAAAAAGCTCTTTGGTAGATGTTTTTGTAGTGTCTCGCGTAGGCTACAGCGTTGCAGTGAGCAACACTGGTTTGAAACCACAGGTAATGATGATTTCACCCACAAATCGTTTACTTGTAATGTAATGTCATAATAAATCCTACAACGAAAATGTATTTGTGAGGAATGTTTATTTTAAAGATTGAAAACAGATGCATCATAGACCACTGTAGTATGTGTTGCCCGGGCAACAGAGGCTAATGTCATGATGCTAATGCTTCAGTGAAATAGTAGACTACCGTTTCCAAAAGTAGATGTGGGCCTACTTCCTTAATAATATCAGCTAATATTGTACATTACATTTCATAATTGTGTTTCACATCACAAAGTAAAATGAGTAAATAGTTATCACCCTGGCCTCTTTGCTTGTGGCGTTTCTGCAGCTGCCTTGCAGTAAAGCTATAGTTAGCCTAGCTATCCCCCAAGTTAACAGATGCGAAACGAATGTTCTGCTACAGGTAGTCACGCGTGTTTTCGTGACGTTAGTGACGTAGTGACGTTAGTAACGTCAGTGACTGTGGCTAGCAAATTAGCCACCGTTAGCTTCACTTTTCGCCACAAAAACTTAACTTAAGCCCAAACCATGCAATGGAACGTAAATTCCAATAGAAGCAACGCAATCGCTACCAAGACGAACCTTTTGACACCGCCGTAGTGTATGTAGGCCAAATATTGACTGTGTTTTAGGGGGGCGAAAATAAATAATAATAAATAAACTAGAGAGGGTACAATTTCTGGGGAAATTGTAGGATGTGCTTGCTTGCGTCGGTTGCACAGGGGTCCGTTTTTGAATGACATTTTTACAACTGATATTTCTGGATATTTTATATAAAAATGCATACTTATTATTTATAAAGATGACATAGATTTAAAAGCATTTTTTTTTTGCTGCTCATTTACAACTGAAAATACGAGTGAAGTGTAGAATGAAATAGATGTCTTCTCATTTCCCCTGCAAGAGGCAGCCTCATCGTTGAAACAAAACGAATAAATTGGGCAGGCCGGTGTAAAAATTGACCTAATCTCTATTACTTAAACGTCATTTTAAGTTTTTCCTTCTCATGATATTTTCAGGCATTTAGCCTACTCATTGCATTCATTCATTAATAAAGAACCCCCTTTGAAGATTATTCTACGACGTTACCCGGCAGTAGAAGATGGAATCGCGATTCAAACAGCACCATCTGCTAACGGAAAATATGACCCCCAAAACGTAAATAAGCTTGACATTTATTTAGTGGAAAATCGCTCATTCATAAAAAGCTCACTGGTAGCGATCATTGTCAGTAACAACGCAAAATGCGATATAGCCCTTTGTGGAGAAGCTGCCCCGGTAAATTGTACTACTACGGCACAGTACTAGACTACTGTGTTCGTCTTTGTAGTGATTGCGTTGGTTGAATTGGATTTAACGTTCCGTTGTACGGTTTAAACTGAAATTAATTATTTTCATGAACAGATTGACAACGTTTAGGCTGTGGCAATGAAGTTCAGGTTAGTAGTTAGATAGACTTTTGATTTAAGTAAGGGGAGTGCCGAACATGTTCTGTCGCCGTTTGACTTCCTACAGCTGTGTAGATGTTTTTGTAGTGTCTCGCGTAGGCTACAGCGTTGCAGTGAGCAACACTGGTTTGAAACCACAGGTAATGGTAATTTCACCAACAAATCGTTTACTAATGTCAGAATAAATCCTACAACGAAAATGTATATGTGAGGAATGTTTATTTTAAGATTGAAAACAGATAACGCTACATCATAGACCACTGTAGTATGTGTTGCCCGGGCAACACAGGCTAATGTCATGATGCTAATACTTCAGTGAAATAGTAGACTACTGTTTCCGAAAGTAGATGTACTTCCTTAATAATATCATCTTATACTGTACATTACACATCACAATTGTGTGTCTTATCACAAAGTAAAATGAGTAAATAGTTATCACCCTGGCCTCTTTGCTTGTGGCGTTTCTGCAGCTGCCTTGCAGTAAAGCTATAGTTAGCCTAGCTATCCCCCAAGTTAACAGATGCGAAACGAATGTTCTGCCAAAGGTAGTCACGCGTGTTTTCGTGACGTTAGTGACGTAGTGACGTTAGTAACGTCAGTGACTGTGGCTAGCAAATTAGCCACCGTTAGCTTCACTTTTCGCCACAAAAACTTAACTTAAGCCCAAACCATGCAACGGAACGTAAATTCCAATAGAAGCAACTCAATCGCTACCAAGACGAAACTTTTGACACCTACTTTGTCTATGTAAGCCAAATATTGACTGAGTTTTAGGGGGGCAAAAAATAAATAAAAAATATATATATATATATGTGAGAGAACAAAGGTTGTGCTCTCGCCGAAGGCTTGAGCACACCCAACTAGAGAGGGTACAATTTCTGGGGAAATTGTAGGGTGTGCTTGCTTGCGTTTTTCCCTTCTAGTGATATTTTCAAGCATTTAGCCTACTCATATTGCATATTTCATTAAGAACACCCTTTGAAACAGCTGCGAACCCCCTTTGAAACAAGCTACTGTAACAACGTTGTCACTGGCAGTATATTTCAGATGGAATCGCGATTCAAACAGTACCGTCTGCTAACTGAAAATATGCCCCCAAAACATAAATAAGTTTGACATTAATGTAGGGGGAAATGGCTAATTCAAAATAAGTTTGCTGGAGGCAAGATAGCTGCTGTTGCTCCACATTTCACTGATTGTTTGAAAGCGCCGGAAATGAGAATGTTTCTTTTGACATAAAGTTTAGCTGTGGCATTGAAGACAGTAGTACTACACTGCCAGTGGGCGAGCCGAGTCTGACTGAGGCTAACGTCAAAACAAGCCGCGGTGTCACTCAAATTCCAAGTTTGACACAAATCACAAAAATATGCTGACCCGCTGGCTGTCTTCGCAATCGCCATATCTTTAAAACACTGCCCTCCTTCTGATTAAACAGCTGTGTAGATGTTTTTGTAGTGTGTCTCGCGTAGACTACAGCGTTGCAGTGAGCAACACTGGTTTGAAACCACAGGTAATGAAAATGTCACCAACAAATCGTTTACTTGTAATGTAATGTCATAATAAATCGACAACCAAAATGTATTTGTGAGGAATGTTTATTTTAACGATTGAAAACAGATGCATCATAGACCACTGTAGTATGTGTTGCCCGGGCAACAGAGGCTAATGTCATGCTAATGCTTCAGTGAAATAGTAGACTACCGTTTCCGAAAGTAGATGTGGGCCTACTTACATTTAGTCATTTAGCAGACGCTCTTATCCAGATCGACTTAATAATATCAGCTAATATTATACATTACATTTCACAATAGTGTTTCACATCACAAAGTAAAATGAGTAAATAGTTATCACCCTGGCCTCTTTGCTTGTGGCGTTTCTGCAGCTGCCTTGCAGTAAAGCTATAGTTAGCTTAGCTATCCCCCAAGTTAACAGATGCGAAACAAATGTTCTGCCAAAGGTAGTCACGCTTGTTTTTGTGACGTTAGTGACGTAGTGACGTTAGTAACGTCAGTGTCTGTGGCTAGCAAATTAGCCACCGTTAGCTTCACTTTTCGCCACAAAAACTTAAGTTGAGCCTAAACCATGCAACGGAACGTAAATCCCAATAGAAGCAACTCAATCGCTACCAAGACGAAACTTTTGACACCTAGGTTGTCTATGTAGGCCAAATATTGACTGAGTTTTAGGGGGGCAAAAAGAAATAATAATAATAATATATATGTGAGAGAACAAAGGTTGTGCCCTTGCCGAAGGCAAAGCACACCCAATAATATATATGTGAGAGAACAAAGGTTGTGCCCTTGCCGAAGGCAAAGCACACCCAATAATATAATTGCGTTGAGCGTGTGTGAGTGCATGTGTGTGCATGTGAAAGTAAAGTCTTGCTTGTGTTTGTTCAGGGATGTTGGATTATACCCCTGTGGTATTTCCTAAGCAATGGGAATGCTAAGTGAAACAACTATAAATGTAGATATAACAGCAAAAACAAGACATAAATTAACAATAATACATAAAACTCTTACAAAACAGCAATTAGAATTTCTTTTAGGCACTTTTTGAAACAATTTATGGTGGGACATTCAGTTTACCCGCTGCCTAGTGCAGCCAATGACTGAAGATCAAAACGTATCCACACCTGTCACTCACACAGGTGCCCTATGTAAGGGGGTGACAGCCGTCACTCATCCTCCCAAAAAATTCATTCAGCACGGTTTGTCCTGAATTTTGATCGAAGATTAAGAAGAAAAGAAGCTTTCAATAAAATGAGCTTTTCCATGCCACCTCTGCCGCACAAAGCTCTTTTAAGAGCAAAGTGCAGGTGCCGTCATCTGGAGGCCGAAGGAGACCGCCACAAATTTTGTATGGGTGTATAGGACCTCGGCATGCCAGAGACGGCCTGGTAAATTCCCCCGCATGCAATGAGTGTGCCAGTCTCTCTACAAAGGAGAGACAAAAGCGTCACAAATTCTTCCAGGAGGAAGAGCCCCTCGAGGACGTGGTCTCGGCCCTGTTTTATTTCGTGGAGCTCCGCCCCATAGGGGAGCTCTGCTCCTATTGGTTTACCCTCTGCCTAGTGCAGCTAATGACTGAAGATCAAAATATACACACACCTGTCACTCACACAGGTGCCCTATATAAGGGGGTGACAGCCGTCACTCATCCTCCCCAAAAAATTCAGCACGGGTTGCTGGAATTTAGTGGCTTGAAGATTAAAGAATATCTGAAATGAGCGTTTCCATTCCACCGCTTCCGCTTAAGGCTCTTTTAAGAGCCCAATGCCGGTGCCGTTTCTTGGAGGCCGATGGAGACCACCACGAATTTTGTTTTGTGTGCTTGGGACCTCGGCATGCCAGGGACGGTTTGGTGAACCCTCCTGTCTGCTTGTCGTGCGCTGGCCTCTCCGTTTCGGAGAGGCGGCTGCGTCACGACTTCTTTCAGGTGGAGGAGCCCCTCGAAGATGTGGTCTCTGCTCTCCGAGGAGGAGAGTTCAGAATTTGAGGACCACCTCGAGGCGGCTATTGAGGTGCACGCGCCTGGGCGGGAACCTCCTGTGGAGGCTTTCTGCCCAAGCGTGTTGTTCAACCCCCCGCACTTCTCTGAGGTAAAAGGGCGCGAGTTGACCTCGACATCAGAGGATGACGAAGAGCCGGCTCCCGCCCCTCCCGTCTCCTCTGCGCTGTCTCGCAGGGCAGACTTCCCGTCTGTCATCGCGAAGGCAGCCGAAATCATGGGCGTTCCCCTGCCGGCCTCTCCTCCTGTGGAGGAAGATGACCCGTGGGATGTTGGCCCTCATGCAAAACGCAGTAAGGCCTCGAAGCCCTTATGCCCCACTATGCCGAGACTGGCAGACTATGTGCAGGGCTCATGGGAGGCGCCATTGGTGGCTAACGCCCCGGTCAAGGCGCTCCTCCCGTTCACGAGGGTGAGCGGGCTGGGTGAGGCAGCGAAGTCCGGTCCCCCACCCTTGGAACCGTCCCTCGCCGCTTACCTGGTGCCAGGGGCGAGCGCTTGGTTGACGGCGAGGAAGGCGACCCTGCCATCATCCCGGGACAAGCTTACTGCCTCTCTGGCAGACAAGGCGTATGTCTGGGGTGCGCAGGCTGCGGCTGCCTCTGGGAACGCCGCCCTTCTGACGGCGGCGGTCTCCAAACTCTCCACGGAGAGGCCTGAGGGACTGTCGGCCGAGGAGACGTCGTGGGTTGCCAGGATGGCATCTGCCGCGCTCCACCTGAATCAGGGGGCAGCGATTGCGCTGGCAGGGCGATGGGAAACAGCGTTGGTGTTCATCGCCACCTGTGGCTGTCGCTGACAGCCATGAGGGAGGCGGACAAGTCCGCCCTACTCAACGCTCCCGTGGCTAGCGAGGGCCTGTTCGGACCGGCTGTGGCGTCAGCCTCCGAACGCTTCTCTCGCCTGGAGGAGGAGAGGAAGCACCTGCTAGGGCATATGCCCCTGCAGAAGAAACCTCACGCTGCTCCCTTCTCTGTTTCCTCCGGTGCCTCGCAAAGCAGGAGGAAACGAGCTCGCCGTCCGGTGGCACGAGCGGCCGCTGCGACGCAGGCTGCTCCTCCCGCGGCACCTGTTCCACCCTTGGCTGTTCCCCCCGAGAGAGCGGGTCACAGCCGCCCACCTAACGCCAGCTGGCGTGGTGGCGGAGGGGGAAGAAAGAGGAGAGCGTGACTGGCGGCGTGGACCGAGGCTTCGGTCCCCACCCCGGTCTATCTGAATGAAATAAAGAGGCTTGGACCTCCACTTTACCCTTTCCCTGAAAGACAAGTGTTCCATTCAGTGCCTCTTACGCCTTCGACGAGTACAGAGCTGAGCACTCGTACTGTTGTCGAGCGGGTTCATGAGTTGGTTTCGGTTCGCGAGTTGTCCTCAACGAGTGACGCCGAACCATCAAGCACTGCACTCGTAGCGGAGTCTGGCCCAGCTAGCAAGCGTGTGGCCAGACCGCTACCCGTCTCTGTGCACCTTGACACAGCGTGTGACTCTGTTGTCACGTTACAAGAGCCATCACTGCGGCTGTGCGCCCAGAGCTCAGACCTCTCTTGGTCAGGGGGCGCAGCCCCAGCCCTTTCGAGTCGACCCCACCTTGGGCTGTGCCGCCGATTCGGTGCACAGCGGCGGCTGGGGTCAGACGAGAGTACGGCCGTTTCCTGTCTGCGGCTCCGCAGCTGAACGCACGCCCGCTCTCTCTGCGTTATGCAGAGTGGCGAGAGTCATGCTCACTGCCAAGCTGGCTAGACAGGATACTGAGAGAGGGTTGTGCCATCCAGTTCATGCGGACTCCCCCTCCTTTCAGAGGAGTGAGGGAGACACGCTTGTCCTGCCCGCTGAAAGCACTTGCGCTCCGGACGGAGATAGCGAGCTTGCTGACCAAAGGGACAGTGATCCCGGTCCCCAGAGATCAGGATAACTCGGGTCTCTACTCCCCTTATTTTTTGGTTCCCAAGAAAAACGGGGGGATGAGGCCGATTCTAGACCTGAGGGTGCTCAACGAGAGTGTGGCCAAACGGCCCTTTCGCATGCTGACGATAAAGCGTTTGCTGACTTGTGTACAGCGGAACGACTTTGGGATCAGCATAGATCTGAAGGACGCGTATTTCCATGTGCCTATCAAACTGAAGCACAGGAGATTTCTGCGTTTTGCCTTCGAAGGGAAAAAGTACGAGTACACGCGCCTGCCGTTTGGTTACGCGCTGGCTCCTCGAACTTTCTCCAAGTGCGTGGAAGCAGCTCTAGAACCGTTACGGCGGAGAGGAATACGCATTCTGGCGTACCTCGACGACCTGTTAGTTCTAGCTCAGTCTCCGGACAGAGCTATCCAGGACGCGACCTCACTGGTGAGTCAGCTCAGCCAGTTGGGGTTCGATGTCAACTGGGAGAAGAGCGCTCCATGGCCCGCTCAACAGTTTACCTACCTAGGTATCCATTTGGACACTGTTGGGATGAGAGCCAGACTGTCGGCGCCACGGAGAGAGGCTATTTCATTAGCTCTCTGCGCGTTCCGGGTCTCACGCACAATCACCGCGCTGTCGGCGATGTCCCTATTGGGGTTGATGGCGGCGGCTCATGTAGTAGTGCCATTAGGCCTGTTATACATGCGCAAGCTGCAGAGATGGTTTGCTCAGCTGCGGTTGGATCCTGTGCGACACCGCCGCAGACTGCTAGTGATACCGAGATCAGTCAAAACCGATCTGAACCATTGGAGAGACCCGCGCGTCATGGCGCGCGGAGTCGACATGGGCAGAGTGACATCTCTCTACCCGGTCTTTACGGACGCGTCCTTGACCGGGTGGGGTGGAGTATGTCAGGCGGGCTCGATAGGAGGAAGATGGGAACCGTCAGAGACGCGTCACATCAACTTCCTGGAGCTCGAAGCGGTTCGACTGACTCTGTGCCATTTCGCGCTGGTGTTGAAGGATCAAGACGTTCTCGTCAGATCCGACAACAGGGTGACGGTGGCTTACATCAACAGACAGGGAGGGGTGCGCTCTCCAGCACTTCACCGCTTAGCGGAGGAAGTGTGGACTTGGGCTTTCACGCACCTACGCTCCCTGAGAGCTCTGCACATTCCAGGTCTGCTCAACGAAGGAGCGGACCTGATGTCAAGAGGCGGCCCGAGAGAGGACGAATGGAGGTTGAAACCGTCCATCGTGTCTCTGATCTGGGCACGTTTCGGCCGAGCACAGGTGGATCTGTTTGCGTCACGAGCCAACACACAGTGTCTTCTGTGGTTCTCGCTGCGCGCACAGGACAGACCTCCGCTTGGAGTCGATGCGTTCGCGCACCGTTCCTGGCCGAGAGGTCTGCTAAACGCATTTCCACCTCTGGCCTCCATCCTCCCCTTGCTGGCTCGGGTGAGGTCAGACGGGCTGTCGGTCATTCTGATAGCCCCTGATCGCCCCGGAGCCCCATGGTTCCCGGAGATGATGGGGATGCTGGTGGGCGGGCCTTGGCCCATACCTCATCAGACGGATGCGCTCTCTCAGGCCGGAGGCCTGGTGAAGAGCCCTCCAGTGATCGGAGGCCCACTTATGGCTTGGCTACTGAGAGGGAACTCTTAGAGCGCCGGGGTCTGTCTGATGCTGTCATTCAGACCATTCAGAGTGCGCGCGCACAATCTACTGCTAGAGGGTACGCGTCGCGCTGGCGAGCCTTCATGCAATGGTGTGGAAAACAGAACCTTGACCCGGTCTCATGTCCGGTCGAAATGTTCTTGTGTTTCTTACAATCGTTGTTTGACGATGGCTTAGCCGCGAGCACGGTTCGTGTTTACGCGGCTGCCATTTCGGCATGTCACGAAGGGTTCGCCAAAACGACACTGTTCAGCCACCCGCTGGTCAAGCGTTTTCTGGCTGGGGTGTGTAGGCTCAGGCCGCCTCCGAGAGCGTCAACACCTACATGGGATTTATCTCTGGTGTTAGACGCTCTGTGTGGGCCACCTTTCGAGCCCATAGACAATGTGTCATTGCGTCTGCTTTCTCTCAAGACGAGTCTGCTTCTCGCTTTGACTACGGCTAAGCGAGTGAGCGACTTGTGCGCTTTGTCAACACGCGCGGATTGTTTGGTCATCTCGGGTGATCGAACAAGAGCAGTGTTGCGTCCTAACCCGGCTTTTATCCCCAAGGTGATTAGCCGAGCGTTCAGGGCACAAAGCTGCGAACTGAGAGCCTTTTTCCCACCTCCGCACAGCGGAGAGGAGGAAAGACGCTTACATAGCCTGTGCCCAGTGCGCGCTCTCTCGCGCTATCTGGAATGCACAGCACGCATCAGATCTTCTCCCCAGTTACTGATCTGCTACGGTGGATCGAGAGCTGGCTTGCCACTCTCCAAACAGAGACTTTCTCACTGGCTCTGCGAGGCTATTGGTCTCGCGTACGAGTCTATGAGATGTCCCGTGCCACCTGGCATTCGGGCTCATTCCACCCGAGGAGTGGCGGCATCAGCCGCCATCCTCAGGGGTGTAGGAGTGGAGGAGATTTGTGAAGCAGCGTCTTGGTCGTCGCCTTCACCATTTGTGCGATATTATCTATTGGACGTTTCCTCCTCATCCTTTGCGCATTCTGTCCTCAGCATGGCTGGTGGATCAGGTGTAGCGAGATGACAACTCGCAAGGTTCTTGTGGGCCCTAGATGCGAGTTGTTCGTTGGGTTTATCGCCAAGTGTGGGACAGTCAGACATTCTCAGTTGAGATGTCTATACTGTATGTGTTCTGTTGCCCTTCCAGCTTAGCTGTTGTGCAGGCGAGAGGAACAACATGAGTTTTTAAGTAAACTCTCCTGTTTTCACCCTGGACGGCTCTCTGTGTCACAGTAGCGGCCTGACCGGGAGGACAGACCCTGTGTATTATTTACATCAGCAGGTCTGTCCTCGGTGCCTTGTGAGATTATGTGTCTTTTAGATCTAGTCTCGCTGGGGGTATATCTGGCCTCGCTCGCTCCGCCTAAACCAATAGGAGCAGAGCTCCCCTATGGGGCGGAGCTCCACGAAATAGAACCACAGTTCTATGAGTGGAGCGGAGCACACTCACACAGTATATATATAAGGGGGTGACAGCCGTCACTCATCCTCCCAAAAGTATTAATACAGCCGGGTTGAATAAGTCGAGCTGGGCCTGCAGCCCTATGGGGCTCCGCTCCACTCATAGAACTGGAGTTACCTCCATTAACTATCGTTCTATTTCGTAGAGCTCCGCCCCATAGGGGAGCTCTGCTCCTATTGGTTTACCCGCTGCCTAGTGCAGCTAATGACTGAAGATCAAAATATACACACACCTGTCACTCACACAGGTGCCCTATATAAGGGGGTGACAGCCGTGACTCATCCCTCCCAAAAAATTCAGCACGGGTTGCTCGAATTTAGTGGCTTGAAGATTAAAGAATATCTGAAATGAGCGTTTCCATTCCACCGCTTCCGCGCAAGGCTCTTTTAAGAGCCCAATGCCGGTGCCGTTTCTTGGAGGCCGATGGAGACCACCACGAATTTTGTTTCGTGTGCTTGGGACCTCGGCATGCCAGGGACGGTTTGGTGAACCCTCCTGTCTGCTTGTCGTGCGCTGGCCTCTCCGTCTCGGAGAGGCGGCTGCGTCACGACTTCTTTCAGGTGGAGGAGCCCCTCGAAGATGTGGTCTCTGCTCTGCTCTCCGAGGAGGAGAGTTCAGAATTTGAGGACCACCTCGAGGCGGCTATTGAGGTGCACGCGCCTGGGCGGGAACCTCCTGTGGAGGCTTTCTGCCCAAGCGTGTTGCGTTCAACCCCCCCGCACTTCTCTGAGGTAAAAGGGCGCGAGTTGACCTCGACCTCAGAGGATGACGAAGAGCCGGCTCCCGCCCCTCCCGTCTCCTCAGCGCTGTCTCGCAGGGCAGACTTCCCGTCTGTCATCGCGAAGGCAGCCGAAATCATGGGCGTTCCCCTGCCGGCCTCTCCTCCTGTGGAGGAAGATGACCCGTGGGATGTCGGCCCTCATGCAAAACGCAGTAAGGCCTCGAAGCCCTTATGCCCCACTATGCCGAGACTGGCAGACTATGTGCGGGGCTCATGGGAAGCGCCAGCGGTGGCTAACGCCCCGGTCAAGGCGCTCCTCCCGTTCACGAGGGTGAGCGGGCTGGGTGAGGCAGCGAAGTCCGGTCCCCCACCCTTGGAACCGTCCCTCGCCGCTTACCTGGTGCCAGGGGCGAGCGCTTGGTTGACGGCGAGGAAGGCGACCCTGCCATCATCCCGGGACAAGCTTACTGCCTCTCTGGCAGACAAGGCGTATGTCTGGGGTGCGCAGGCAGCGGCTGCCTCTGGGAACGCCGCCCTTCTGACGGCGGCGGTCTCCAAACTCTCCACGGAGAGGCCTGAGGGACTGTCGGCCGAGGAGACGTCGTGGGTTGCCAGGATGGCATCTGCCGCGCTCCACCTGAATCAGGGGGCAGCGATTTGCGCTGGCAGGGCGATGGGAAACAGCGTTGTGGTTCATCGCCACCTGTGGCTGTCGCTAACAGCCATGAGGGAGGCGGACAAGTCCGCCCTACTCAACGCTCCCGTGGCTAGCGAGGGCCTGTTCGGACCGGCTGTGGCGTCAGCCTCCGAACGCTTCTCGCGCCTGGAGGAGGAGAGGAAGCACCTGCTAGGGCATATGCCCCTGCAGAAGAAACCTCACGCTGCTCCATTCTCTGTTTCCTCCGGTACCTCGCAAAGCAGGAGGAAACGAGCTCGCCGCCCGGTGGCACGAGCGGCCGCTGCGACGCAGGCTGCTCCTCCCGCGGCACCTGTTCCACCCTTGGCTGTTCCCCCCGAGAGAGCGGGTCACAGCCGCCCGCCTAACGCCAGCTGGCGTGGTGGCGGAGGGGGAAGGAAGAGGAGAGCGTTTCTGGCGGCGGGGACCGAGGCTTCGGTCCCCACCCCGGTCTATCTGAATGAAATAAAGAGGCTTGGACCTCCACTTTACCACTCAGACAAGAGTATGGCCGTTTCCTGTCTGCGGCTCCGCAGCTACACGCACGCCCGCTCTCTCTGCGTTATGCAGAGTGGCGAGAGTCATGCTCACTGCCAAGCTGGCTAGACAGGATACTGAGAGAGGGTTGTGCCATCCAGTTCATGCGGACTCCCCCTCCTTTCAGAGGAGTGAGGGAGACACGCTTGTCCTGCCCGCTGAAAGCACTCGCTCTCCGGACGGAGATAGCGAGCTTGCTGACCAAAGGGACAGTGATCCCGGTCCCCAGAGATCAGGAGAACTCGGGTCTCTACTCCCCTTATTTTTTGGTTCCCAAGAAAAACGGGGGGATGAGGCCGATTCTAGACCTGAGGGTGCTCAACGAGAGTGTGGCCAAACGGCCCTTTCGCATGCTGACGATAAAGCGTTTGCTGACTTGTGTACAGCGGAACGACTTTGGGATCAGCATAGATCTGAAGGACGCGTATTTCCATGTGCCTATCAAACTGAAGCACAGGAGATTTCTGCGTTTTGCCTTCGAAGGGAAAAAGTACGAGTACACGCGCCTGCCGTTTGGTTACGCGCTGGCTCCTCGAACTTTCTCCAAGTGCGTGGAAGCAGCTCTAGAACCGTTACGGCGGACAGGAATACGCATTCTGGCGTACCTCGACGACCTGTTAGTTCTAGCTCAGTCTCCGGACAGAGCTATCCAGGACGCGACCTCACTGGTGAGTCAGCTCAGCCAGTTGGGGTTCGCTGTCAACTGGGAGAAGAGCGCTCCATGGCCCGCTCAACAGTTTACCTACCTAGGTATCCATTTGGACACTGTTGGGATGAGAGCCAGACTGTCGGCGCCACGGAGAGAGGCTATTTCAATAGCTCTCCGCGCGTTCCGGGTCTCACGCACAATCACCGCGCTGTCGGCGATGTCCCTATTGGGGTTGATGGCGGCGGCTCATGTAGTAGTGCCATTAGGCCTGTTATACATGCGCAAGCTGCAGAGATGGTTTGCTCAGCTGCGGTTGGATCCTGTGCGACACCGCCGCAGACTGCTAGTGATACCGAGATCAGTCAAAACCGATCTGAACCATTGGAGAGACCCGCGCGTCATGGCGCGCGGAGTCGACATGGGCAGAGTGACATCTCTCTACCCGGTCTTTACGGACGCGTCCTTGACCGGGTGGGGTGGAGTATGTCAGGCGGGCTCGATAGGAGGAAGATGGGAACCGTCAGAGACGCGTCACATCAACTTCCTGGAGCTCGAAGCGGTTCGACTGACTCTGTGCCATTTCGCGCTGGTGTTGAAGGATCAAGACGTTCTCGTCAGATCCGACAACAGGGTGACGGTGGCTTACATCAACAGACAGGGAGGGGTGCGCTCTCCAGCACTTCACCGCTTAGCGGAGGAAGTGTGGACTTGGGCTTTCACGCACCTACGCTCCCTGAGAGCTCTGCACATTCCAGGTCTGCTCAACGAGGGAGCGGACCTGATGTCAAGAGGCGGCCCGAGAGAGGACGAATGGAGGTTGAAACTGTCCATCGTGTCTCTGATCTGGGCACGTTTCGGCCGAGCACAGGTGGATCTGTTTGCGTCACGAGCCAACACACAGTGTCTTCTGTGGTTCTCGCTGCGCGCACAGGACAGACCTCCGCTTGGAGTCGATGCGTTCGCGCACCGTTCCTGGCCGAGAGGTCTGCTATACGCATTTCCACCTCTGGCCTCCATCCTCCCCTTGCTGGCTCGGGTGAGGTCAGACGGGCTGTCGGTCATTCTGATAGCCCCTGATCGCCCCGGAGCCCCATGGTTCCCGGAGATGATGGGGATGCTGGTGGGCGGGCCTTGGCCCATACCTCATCAGACGGATGCGCTCTCTCAGGCCGGAGGCCTGGTGAAGAGCCCTCCAGTGATCGGAGGCCCACTTATGGCTTGGCTACTGAGAGGGAACTCTTAGAGCGCCGGGGTCTGTCTGATGCTGTCATTCAGACCATTCAGAGTGCGCGCGCACAATCTACTGCTAGAGGGTACGCGTCGCGCTGGCGAGCCTTCATGCAATGGTGTGGAAAACAGAACCTTGACCCGGTCTCATGTCCGGTCGAAATGTTCTTGTGTTTCTTACAATCGTTTGACGAGGGCTTAGCCGCGAGCACGGTTCGTGTTTACGCGGCTGCCGTTTCGGCATGTCACGAAGGGTTCGCCAAAACGACACTGTTCAGCCACCCGCTGGTCAAGCGTTTTCTGGCTGGGGTGTGTAGGCTCAGGCCGCCTCCGAGAGCGTCAACACCTACATGGGATTTATCTCTGGTGTTAGACGCTCTGTGTGGGCCACCTTTCGAGCCCATAGACGATGTGTCATTACGTCTGCTTTCTCTCAAGACGAGTCTGCTTCTCGCTTTGACTACGGCTAAGCGAGTGAGCGACTTGTGCGCTTTGTCAACACGCGCGGATTGTTTGGTCATCTCGGGTGATCGAACAAGAGCGGTGTTGCGTCCTAACCCGGCTTTTATCCCCAAGGTGATTAGCCGAGCGTTCAGGGCACAAAGCTGCGCACTGAGAGGCTTTTTCCCACCTCCGCACAGCGGAGAGGAGGAAAGACGCTTACATAGCCTGTGCCCAGTGCGCGCTCTCTCGCGCTATCTGGAATGCACAGCAAGCATCAGATCTTCTCCCCAGTTACTGATCTGCTACGGTGGATCGAGAGCTGGCTTGCCACTCTCCAAACAGAGACTTTCTCACTGGCTCTGCGAGGCTATTGGTCTCGCGTACGAGTCTATGAGATGTCCCGTGCCACCTGGCATTCGGGCTCATTCCACCCGAGGAGTGGCGGCATCAGCCGCCATCCTCAGGGGTGTAGGAGTGGAGGAGATTTGTGAAGCGGCGTCTTGGTCGTCGCCTTCACCATTTGTGCGATATTATCTATTGGACGTTTCCTCCTCATCTTTTGCGCATTCTGTCCTCAGCATGGCTGGTGGATCAGGTGTAGCGAGATGACAACTCGCAAGGTTCTTGTGGGCCCTAGATGCGAGTTGTTCGTTGGGTTTATCGCCAAGTGTGGGACAGTCAGACATTCTCAGTTGAGATGTCTATACTGTATGTGTTCTGTTGCCCCTCCAGCTTAGCTGTTGTGCAGGCGAGAGGAACAACATGAGTTCTATTTCGTGGAGCTCCGCCCCATAGGGGAGCTCTGCTCCTATTGGTTTACCCGCTGCCTAGTGCAGCTAATGACTGAAGATCAAAATATACACACACCTGTCACTCACACAGGTGCCCTATATAAGGGGGTGACAGCCGTCACTCATCCTCCCAAAAAATTCAGCACGGGTTGCTCGAATTTAGTGGCTTGAAGATTAAAGAATATCTGAAATGAGCGTTTCCATTCCACCGCTTCCGCGCAAGGCTCTTTTAAGAGCCCAATGCCGGTGCCGTTTCTTGGAGGCCGATGGAGACCACCACGAATTTTGTTTCGTGTGCTTGGGACCTCGGCATGCCAGGGACGGTTTGGTGAACCCTCCTGTCTGCTTGTCGTGCGCTGGCCTCTCCGTCTCGGAGAGGCGGCTGCGTCACGACTTCTTTCAGGTGGAGGAGCCCCTCGAAGATGTGGTCTCCGCTCTGCTCTCCGAGGAGGAGAGTTCAGAATTTGAGGACCACCTCGAGGCGGCTATTGAGGTGCACGCGCCTGGGCGGGAACCTCCTGTGGAGGCTTTCTGCCCAAGCGTGTTGCGTTCAACCCCCCCGCACTTCTCTGAGGTAAAAGGGCGCGAGTTGACCTCGACCTCAGAGGATGACGAAGAGCCGGCTCCCGCCCCTCCCGTCTCCTCAGCGCTGTCTCGCAGGGCAGACTTCCCGTCTGTCATCGCGAAGGCAGCCGAAATCATGGGCGTTCCCCTGCCGGCCTCTCCTCCTGTGGAGGAAGATGACCCGTGGGATGTCGGCCCTCATGCAAAACGCAGTAAGGCCTCGAAGCCCTTATGCCCCACTATGCCGAGACTGGCAGATTATGTGCAGGGCTCATGGGAAGCGCCAGCGGTGGCTAACGCCCCGGTCAAGGCGCTCCTCCCGTTCACGAGGGTGAGCGGGCTGGGTGAGGCAGCGAAGTCCGGTCCCCCACCCTTGGAACCGTCCCTCGCCGCTTACCTGGTGCCAGGGGCGAGCGCTTGGTTGACGGCGAGGAAGGCGACCCTGCCATCATCCCGGGACAAGCTTACTGCCTCTCTGGCAGACAAGGCGTATGTCTGGGGTGCGCAGGCAGCGGCTGCCTCTGGGAACGCCGCCCTTCTGACGGCGGCGGTCTCCAAACTCTCCACGGAGAGGCCTGAGGGACTGTCGGCCGAGGAGACGTCGTGGGTTGCCAGGATGGCATCTGCCGCGCTCCACCTGAATCAGGGGGCAGCGATTTGCGCTGGCAGGGCGATGGGAAACAGCGTTGTGGTTCATCGCCACCTGTGGCTGTCGCTAACAGCCATGAGGGAGGCGGACAAGTCCGCCCTACTCAACGCTCCCGTGGCTAGCGAGGGCCTGTTCGGACCGGCTGTGGCGTCAGCCTCCGAACGCTTCTCGCGCCTGGAGGAGGAGAGGAAGCACCTGCTAGGGCATATGCCCCTGCAGAAGAAACCTCACGCTGCTCCATTCTCTGTTTCCTCCGGTACCTCGCAAAGCAGGAGGAAACGAGCTCGCCGTCCGGTGGCACGAGCGGCCGCTGCGACGCAGGCTGCTCCTCCCGCGGCACCTGTTCCACCCTTGGCTGTTCCCCCCGAGAGAGCGGGTCACAGCCGCCCGCCTAACGCCAGCTGGCGTGGTGGCGGAGGGGGAAGGAAGAGGAGAGCGTGACTGGCGGCGGGGACCGAGGCTTCGGTCCCCACCCCGTTCTATCTGAATGAAATAAAGAGGCTTGGACCTCCACTCTACTCTTTCCCTGAAAGACAAGTGTTCCATTCAGTGCCTCTTACGCCTTCGACGAGTACAGAGCTGAGCACTCGTACTGTTGTCGAGCGGGTTAATGAGTTGGTTTCGGTTCGCGAGTTGTCCTCAACGAGTGACGCCGAACCATCAAGCACTGCACTCGTAGCGGAGTCTGGCCCAGCTAGCAAGCGTGTGGCCAGACCGCTACCCGTCTCTGTGCACCTTGACACAGCGTGTGACTCTGTTGTCACGTTACAAGAACCATCACTGCGGCTGTGCGCCCAGAGCTCTGACCGCACTGTGAGACCTCTTGAAGCTCATAGCTCAGACAGAGCTCAGACCTCTCTTGGTCAGGGGGCGCAGCCCCAGCCCTTTCGAGTCGACCCCACCTTGGGCTGTGCCGCCGATTCGGTGCACAGCGGCGGCTGGGGTCAGACAAGAGTACGTCCGTTTCCTGTCTGCGGCTCCGCAGCTACACGCACGCCCGCTCTCTCTGCGTTATGCAGAGTGGCGAGAGTCATGCTCACTGCCAAGCTGGCTAGACAGGATACTGAGAGAGGGTTGTGCCATCCAGTTCATGCGGACTCCCCCTCCTTTCAGAGGAGTGAGGGAGACACGCTTGTCCTGCCCGCTGAAAGCACTCGCTCTCCGGACGGAGATAGCGAGCTTGCTGACCAAAGGGACAGTGATCCCGGTCCCCAGAGATCAGGAGAACTCGGGTCTCTACTCCCCTTATTTTTTGGTTCCCAAGAAAAACGGGGGGATGAGGCCGATTCTAGACCTGAGGGTGCTCAACGAGAGTGTGGCCAAACGGCCCTTTCGCATGCTGACGATAAAGCGTTTGCTGACTTGTGTACAGCGGAACGACTTTGGGATCAGCATAGATCTGAAGGACGCGTATTTCCATGTGCCTATCAAACAGAAGCACAGGAGATTTCTGCGTTTTGCCTTCGAAGGGAAAAAGTACGAGTACACGCGCCTGCCGTTTGGTTACGCGCTGGCTCCTCGAACTTTCTCCAAGTGCGTGGAAGCAGCTCTAGAACCGTTACGGCGGAGAGGAATACGCATTCTGGCGTACCTCGACGACCTGTTAGTTCTAGCTCAGTCTCCGGACAGAGCTATCCAGGACGCGACCTCACTGGTGAGTCAGCTCAGCCAGTTGGGGTTCGCTGTCAACTGGGAGAAGAGCGCTCCATGGCCCGCTCAACAGTTTACCTACCTAGGTATCCATTTGGACACTGTTGGGATGAGAGCCAGACTGTCGGCGCCACGGAGAGAGGCTATTTCATTAGCTCTCCGCGCGTTCCGGGTCTCACGCACAATCACCGCACTGTCGGCGATGTCCCTATTGGGGTTGATGGCGGCGGCTCATGTAGTAGTGCCATTAGGCCTGTTATACATGCGCAAGCTGCAGAGATGGTTTGCTCAGTTGCGGTTGGATCCTGTGCGACACCGCCGCAGACTGCTAGTGATACCGAGATCAGTCAAAACCGATCTGAACCATTGGAGAGACCCGCGCGTCATGGCGCGCGGAGTCGACATGGGCAGAGTGACATCTCTCTATCCGGTCTTTACGGACGCGTCCTTGACCGGGTGGGGTGGAGTATGTCAGGCGGGCTCGATAGGAGGAAGATGGGAACCGTCAGAGACGCGTCACATCAACCTCCTGGAGCTCGAAGCGGTTCGACTGACTCTGTGCCATTTCGCGCTGGTGTTGAAGGATCAAAACGTTCTCGTCAGATCCGACAACAGGGTGACGGTGTCTTACATCAACAGACAGGGAGGGGTGCGCTCTCCAGCACTTCACCGCTTAGCGGAGGAAGTGTGGACTTGGGCTTTCACGCACCTACGCTCCCTGAGAGCTCTGCACATTCCAGGTCTGCTCAACGAGGGAGCGGACCTGATGTCAAGAGGCGGCCCGAGAGAGGACGAATGGAGGTTGAAACCGTCCATCGTGTCTCTGATCTGGGCACGTTTCGGCCGAGCACAGGTGGATCTGTTTGCGTCACGAGCCAACACACAGTGTCTTCTGTGGTTCTCGCTGCGCGCACAGGACAGACCTCCGCTTGGAGTCGATGCATTCGCGCACCGTTCCTGGCCGAGAGGTCTGCTATACGCATTTCCACCTCTGGCCTCCATCCTCCCCTTGCTGGCTCGGGTGAGGTCGGACGGGCTGTCGGTCATTCTGATAGCCCCCGATCGCCCCGGAGCCCCATGGTTCCCAGAGATGATGGGGATGCTGGTGGGCGGGCCTTGGCCCATACCTCATCAGACGGATGCGCTCTCTCAGGCCGGAGGCCTGGTGAAGAGCCCTCCAGTGATCGGAGGCCCACTTATGGCTTGGCTACTGAGAGGGAACTCTTAGAGCGCCGGGGTCTGTCTGATGCTGTCATTCAGACCATTCAGAGTGCGCGCGCACAATCTACTGCTAGAGGGTACGCGTCGCGCTGGCGAGCCTTCATGCAATGGTGTGGAAAACAGAACCTTGACCCGGTCTCATGTCCGGTCGAAATGTTCTTGTGTTTCTTACAATCGTTGTTTGACGAGGGCTTAGCCGCGAGCACGGTTCGTGTTTACGCGGCTGCCGTTTCGGCATGTCACGAAGGGTTCGCCAAAACGACACTGTTCAGCCACCCGCTGGTCAAGCGTTTTCTGGCTGGGGTGTGTAGGCTCAGGCCGCCTCCGAGAGCGTCAACACCTACATGGGATTTATCTCTGGTGTTAGACGCTCTGTGTGGGCCACCTTTCGAGCCCATAGACGATGTGTCATTACGTCTGCTTTCTCTCAAGACGAGTCTGCTTCTCGCTTTGACTACGGCTAAGCGAGTGAGCGACTTGTGCGCTTTGTCAACACGCGCGGATTGTTTGGTCATCTCGGGTGATCGAACAAGAGCGGTGTTGCGTCCTAACCCGGCTTTTATCCCCAAGGTGATTAGCCGAGCGTTCAGGGCACAAAGCTGCGAACTGAGAGCCTTTTTCCCACCTCCGCACAGCGGAGAGGAGGAAAGACGCTTACATAGCCTGTGCCCAGTGCGCGCTCTCTCGCGCTATCTGGAATGCACAGCAAGCATCAGATCTTCTCCCCAGTTACTGATCTGCTACGGTGGATCGAGAGCTGGCTTGCCACTCTCCAAACAGAGACTTTCTCACTGGCTCTGCGAGGCTATTGGTCTCGCGTACGAGTCTATGAGATGTCCCGTGCCACCTGGCATTCGGGCTCATTCCACCCGAAGGGGTGTAGGAGTGGAGGAGATTTGTGAAGCGGCGTCTTGGTCGTCGCCTTCACCATTTGTGCGATATTATCTATTGGACGTTTCCTCCTCATCTTTTGCGCATTCTGTCCTCAGCATGGCTGGTGGATCAGGTGTAGCGAGATGACAACTCGCAAGGTTCTTGTGGGCCCTAGTTGCGAGTTGTTCGTTGGGTTTATCGCCAAGTGTGGGACAGTCAGACATTCTCAGTTGTGATGTCTATACTGTATGTGTTCTGTTGCCCCTCCAGCTTAGCTGTTGTGCAGGCGAGAGGAACAACATGAGTTTTTAAGTAAACTCTCCTGTTTTCACCCTGGACGGCTCTCTGTCACAGTAGCGGCCTGACCAGGAGGACAGACCCTGTGTATTATTTACATCAGCAGGTCTGTCCTCGGTGCCTTGTGAGATTATGTGTCTTTTAGATCTAGTCTCGCTGGGGGTATATCTGGCTTCGCTCGCTCCGCCTAAACCAATAGGAGCAGAGCTCCCCTATGGGGCGGAGCTCCACGAAATAGAACGATAGTTAATGGAGGTAACTCCAGTTCTATGAGTGGAGCGGAGCCCCATAGGGCTGCAGGCCCAGCTCGACTTATTCAACCCGGCTGTATTAATACTTTTGGGAGGATGAGTGACGGCTGTCACCCCCTTATATAGGGCACCTGTGTGAGTGACAGGTGTGTGTATATTTTGATCTTCAGTCATTAGCTGCACTAGGCAGCGGGTAAACCAATAGGAGCAGAGCTCCCCTATGGGGCTCCGCTCCACTCATAGAACTGGAGTTACCTCCATTAACTATCGTTTTTAAGTAAACTCTCCTGTTTTCACCCTGGACGGCTCTCTGTCACAGTAGCGGCCTGACCAGGAGGACAGACCCTGTGTATTATTTACATCAGCAGGTCTGTCCTCGGTGCCTTGTGAGATTATGTGTCTTTTAGATCTAGTCTCGCTGGGGGTATATCTGGCCTCGCTCGCTCCGCCTAAACCAATAGGAGCAGAGCTCCCCTATGGGGCGGAGCTCCACGAAATAGAACGATAGTTAATGGAGGTAACTCCAGTTCTATGAGTGGAGCGGAGCCCCATAGGGCTGCAGGCCCAGCTCGACTTATTCAACCCGGCTGTATTAATACTTTTGGGAGGATGAGTGACGGCTGTCACCCCCTTATATAGGGCACCTGTGTGAGTGACAGGTGTGTGTATATTTTGATCTTCAGTCATTAGCTGCACTAGGCAGCGGGTAAACCAATAGGAGCAGAGCTCCCCTATGGGGCTCCGCTCCACTCATAGAACTGGAGTTACCTCCATTAACTATCGTTACCTCCATTAACTATCGTTTGCGATAAAGCAAAAGACTCCGCCTTCAGTTGTGCCGCTACCTCTGATTGGATTGAGACCAAACCGGCCTTGTGACCAATGACTGCCAGTTACCGTGAAGTATAATAGCTGGCCTCTGAACAATGCCATTCACTGTAATCTAAAACGTCAACAAAATGAGCGGAAGAGGAAAAACTGGAGGCAAAGCCAGGGCCAAGGCAAAGACCAGGTCATCCCGCGCCGGTCTTCAGTTTCCTGTGGGTCGTGTTCACAGACTTCTCCGTAAAGGAAATTACGCTCAGCGTGTGGGAGCTGGTGCGCCAGTTTACTTGGCCGCTGTGCTCGAATATCTGACTGCTGAGATCCTTGAGTTGGCTGGCAACGCTGCCCGCGACAACAAGAAGACTCGCATCATTCCTCGTCACCTGCAGCTGGCTGTCCGCAACGACGAAGAGTTAAACAAACTCCTCGGTGGTGTCACCATCGCTCAGGGTGGAGTGTTGCCTAACATTCAGGCAGTACTTCTTCCCAAGAAGACCGAGAAGGCCGTCAAGGCCAAGTAAAGTCCCTGTTTGATTTGATGTGATTACTCACCCTCCACAAAGGCTCTTTTAAGAGCCACCCAATTAACTCTAGAAAAGCGCATTGACCTTATTGACCATTTTCATACAGGGATCAATTTTTTTCACTGGTGGGCTATATTCACAGATGTACTGGGCCAAATCGAATCTCGTTACCCTGCGTGACTGAAAAGTTCACTACATTGCGCGATTAATCAACATTTTCCTCGCAAGTGTTAAAGCTGGGAGGTGCACAGACGAGAATAGCCTCCTTAGTGAAAAATAAACCCTGTAGGCTCCCGCGGGAAGTAGCAGCTGGCCAATATTTTGTCCTAAAGATATTTAAAAGTAAGACAACTTTCTTTGGATAGGGTATTTTATCGTATCAACGTTGTTAATGATCATACATGCACTCCGCGTATTTGCCCCCCCCCAGCAGAATACGTTCCCACGGCCATGTAGCCTACATATCTGGATAGTCTCATTTCCGTAGGATACACTTACATTGACGCTAGTAAAAGATAATTATTGGATTTTAAATATAATTTTGTAATACATAACTAAACCACTAAAGCGACCAAAGGATCGGACCCAATGCCATTTCGCGCAGAAGTTCAAAGGAGGACGAGGGCGGAGGCATAACGTTTGAAATTTAGGCGGGCACGGCTTTGTAACATCCCCAAAGGCTCTTTTAAGAGCCATCCACATCACTCTTGCAAAGCGCAATATGTTCTTGAGGTTTTTCATGAGCCAGAAAGTTATACATTTGACATTACACATAAGTTACTAATGTGTCACCTTGAATATCCCTTACGAGTATTACGTCCCTTATGAAAAGTAAAATGTGTCCTTATCAGGTGTAGCCTACGTACACAAGAGCGTTGCCCAATGGATTTCTGAAAATAATGTTAATACGCGGCATATTGCTCTTTCTACCAGGGGGCTGAGAGTATAATCGTATATTGCGCGCAGGGATAAAGATGCTAATTTACAAATGCGAGAATCTATTTTAGATCTTCTTTGGAGGAGACTTAGCTGTGGAAGAAGAAACAAAATATATAGGTATATATCTGCACGCAAATAAATACGCTGTTCCCGTGTAAAAAGCGCTAGTTATTTTGGAAATTGTGATTAAATTTGACCTTTTGAAAGGGAAAATGGAAGTTGTTCTGAATTTGGATATAGTAATAGCAAAGCAAGCTTCGGAGTGGGGCGGGGTCTTGTTTGAATTTTTGGCGGCCCTGACTACATCCAATGGCGGGGGAGAGGGAGGCTCCTGCCTGACAATGAGGCCGTCCAATCAATGCAGGACGTGGCTGGAGATATAAACTTGTTCGCTTCCCCTTTTACTGTATTCAGTTTCGTGTCGAAGAGAAGGAAACAAGCAGCATGGCCAGAACCAAGCAGACCGCTCGTAAATCTACCGGTGGCAAAGCCCCGAGGAAGCAGCTTGCCACAAAGGCAGCCCGTAAGAGTGCGCCAGCCACCGGTGGCGTGAAGAAGCCCCATCGGTACAGGCCCGGCACCGTGGCTCTGAGAGAGATCCGTCGCTACCAGAAGTCGACTGAGCTGCTTATCCGCAAGCTCCCCTTCCAGCGTCTGGTCAGAGAAATCGCCCAGGACTTCAAGACTGACTTGCGGTTCCAGAGCTCCGCTGTGATGGCTCTGCAGGAGGCTAGCGAGGCCTATCTGGTCGGTCTCTTCGAGGACACCAACTTGTGCGCCATCCATGCCAAGAGGGTTACCATCATGCCCAAGGACATCCAACTGGCCCGCCGCATTCGCGGAGAGCGCGCCTAAATGTAATTTGACTGCAACATCCCCAAAGGCTCTTTTAAGAGCCACCTCATTATCTCTTTGAAAAGACAAAGTCCTTCCGTTTCCTTGCATGCTTGTATTATGTGAAATAACATGATCATAACCATGTGACACTGCTGGCAATAGTGAGTATGCCTGTCAAAGCAATGCGATTTTAATCGAATGCTCTGACAATCGATGACATTAAGCAGCTCAATTAGACTTTGCCCAGAACGACTGTCCCACTTTTCTAACGCACCGTCTGTGAGAAACGATTACATATGCTAGGCCTATATCGAATTTGGACTGTCCTTGCATGCTTGTAGTATGTAAAACGGCTGGCACCAGTGTTGTAGGCCTATTCACACAAAACGATTTGCAACAAATGGCAGCTCAATTTTATCTGGTCCAGAACCAACTTCTACAAAACAGAAATGGTGCGGTATGAATTGAATTCCTAATATGCTACTATTCAAGTCTCACAAATATCCACTCTTCTATCCCAAAATATCTAACAACTTGTACCCATTCTTTTTAAAGTTGTCTCAAAATAAAAAATATTTTTTTTTTTAACCTTCATATTTTCATATTACGGATAACGTTTAAAGGTAGTGGCTAGTTGATTTGAACTTACCCTGAAACATTACCTCATTCATGGTACATGGTCTGTGTTCAGAGTGGTGTGCACTCAATGATGAACATCATCACCATGGAGATGGTTTTGTAGCCTTGAACTTTACCATAATTATACATTATTTACTTTCTGATCTCCTTGGACAACTCTCTCCTTTGCTTTCTCAGGTCCGTGTTCAGTGTGGTGCACTCAATGATATCAAATGGCACTGTGACTTTTTTCCTCCATTCAAATAGGCTGAATGACGGATTACATGATTGGAGACATGTCTTGTGTTAAACAAATTAAAGGAAGTAATTGGTTTGTAAAATCACCATTTTATCTCTATAATGATCTATTATCTTTTCTAAGGGGTATCAAGAAATGTGTCCAGGACATGTTATAATATCTTAGTTAAACTGAGCAATTATGAATCTCTTTTCACAGCTTCTTTGTTTTATGACATACCAAAGGCATGTACGGATTGATGATGCAATAGCTTTGAATGTCATCGCTTTCAAGAGGAATTAAGCATTATTTCAAAGTACTATAAGGGTAACAACAAATTATAACACGTCTATATACAGACAGACATCTTAGATGGCAAAGTCACTGTGCCACAAAACACATCAGAATGAGAGTGAAACTGAACCACCAGTTCCCAGGTGGTCAGAAGTGACAGAATATACTTAATTTGAATTAAGCATTTCCTACAACATACACTAACACATATAACATATTTCAGAAGACACATAACTTGTTCTTTCAATTCAAAATGTCCTTTACTTACAATGTGAAAACAAAAAGTTATTCTTTTCATGGAATGACCACGTTAAAGGGGTCATTGACTGGGTTTTTTGGTTATTTCACACTGTTCCTTAAGGTCTCCGAATGGGGTATATAACATTGGTTGGGCTGAAAATGGCCCGGATGCTGTTCTATGCCCCCTGATGCTTCCTGTGAAATTGTCCCAGGAACAAACGCTAGGTTTTCTCCTTTTATGGTATGCTCATGAATATATAGATGAGCTGCGTGCTGATTGGTTGGTTTACAACGAGTGAAGCTGCGGAGCAAAGACGCAACATGGCCAACAGCACTCACTGAAACAAGAAGGTGGAGACTTGAAATAAAAACGTACAAATAAATCTATTGTGTCTACACAACACTGTTTTCAACAGATTGACTAGATATCATTTGAGATTATTACGTTAGTTGTTTCCACTTCTGTTGTCGAAGCAAACAGGATCGCCTTAGGTGGGTAACATTAGCACTACAAATTAGCAAACAAACTATCGTGATTCAACTCAGCTTCAGTTAGCTCTAGCTATCTTGCTGAAAAATAGGTTTGGACAAACATACATCTTGAATTGTAGATTGACATGACAACACAGGTTATTTATTTGAATGAAACACAGTCAGGAACATGAAATAACGTTAGGCCCATTGCCAATAAACTAAATCATCACACATTCTACCTATGCTAGATACAGGCAGGATACGTTAGCATTGCTAATAACTGTTTGCGACATCATACTACAGCTTGCGGCTGTGATGAACATAAGGTCGGAACAGCACCTCTTTTCAGCAACAGCTTCATAGCAAATCCTGCTTTACATTGTCCCAGGTTTTCAAAACTGTCCTGGGCTGCGTTTCCCGATAACGATGGATTGTAGCAATGATCGAGCAAAAAACCATCGATATTTCTTACGTGCGTTTCCCAAACATGCTCGTAAGGAGTAGGCTAATCTATGCACTTTCAAGAGTTACAAATTTTCAAGAGACACTTTAGCTACGATGTCTTCAGGAACGGCCCGTAAAACTAAGATTCATCCTACGATGGATTCTACGATCAACTTAGGCTTACGACGCTTTCGGGAAACGTACCCCTGGTGAAATGGTTCGAGCAAATATGTAATTGAGGGTCGAACTGCACATCTTCTCATAGACAAACATCACAGCCCGTCGAGTGTTTGGTTCCTTGGGAAGACTCTGAAAAGTGTCAGCATTCCTTGTACAGGCTGGAACACTGCATTTACGACCGTAGTCCATTTTCAATATCCTTGAAAAACGTTCTTCTTTGTAATTCCGTGGAAGTACACAGAGCAGCGCGCAGCAAATTTTAGGGCATGACAAAAGTACAGACCAGAGCCAAAAAAGGTGGAGCCACCAAACTGACATCAGTTCAGTGGCTTTTTCAAAACCTATGTTTTACAGCTGTTTTTTTTAATTGTGATATTTGCATAGGAAAGAGGTGTCAATGGACTTTGGGGTTCACTGTATGTCCATTTTACCACTGAACTGTCATTATTCAACTGTGACAAGGTAAATTCAGTTCCTCAATAAATGACCCCTTTAAGCATCCACATACATTTTCTGAAGCTACGTCTAAGACTCTTTTCTCTGTCTAAAGAAAACCAGAAACAAAAAAAAGAGCTTGAATGAGACTGACTCTCAAAACATCTTCACTATAGACATAATCGACATGATGGGTAGGCTGGGAAAACATTTTTGGGTAAATATCGTTTGTGAATGTGTGGACATTTTGTTGGCCTGTGCTGAATTAATCAAAGTAGGCTACAAAACTCGTACTCCCTCAGAAATAGTCAGATGGGACAGTATAACCAGATTGTATTTTTAAATCAATTATTCAGGTCACATTCCAGTAACATGAGATCATATGAGTGAAATGGAACCCTGAACAAATCAAGGTAGCCTACTCCTAGTAACTCACTTAAAATAGTTATGTGGAGCGTTAGTTATTTTTTAAGATCAAAATTCACAATTGGTCATTTGCACGAGAAACAAGGACATGGATCATTACGATTTAAACGTGTAGAACTTGCTGAAAAAAATCTACACAAGTCTATTTCACAACAAAGATCTAATAAAAACTGAAATGACTTTTTTAACAATAATGTGTTGTAACAAGGTGCAAGTTCCCACAAGCCACTCTGTCTCGTTTACATTACATTTAGTCATTTAGCAGACGCTCTTATCCAGAGCAACTTACACTAAGTACAGGGACATTCTCCCTGTAGTAGGGTGAAGTGCTTTGCCCAAGGACACCCTTTATAGAGTCTTGGAACATTTCTTGCAATAGTTTTATCAATGTTATGGTAAAAAGAGCAAAACCCAATGCATGTCCTGACCAGGAGCTAGGAAAGTAATGACTATTCCCAGGTCGCATGTCAAGGTTCATAACGTTAGTAAAGTACCCTTACCATCGCAAGTCGCCTGTAGTCTCTTGTCAGAATCATAACCGTGACAGACGCAAATGGAAATTGGCACATTTTAAAAAGTAGTGTGGGTGGCTCTTAAAAGAGCCTTTGGGGTATCATAGGGCAGTCAAATGGCAACCGTTTACTTGGAACTGGTGTACTTGGTCACCGCCTTGGTGCCCTCGGACACGGCGTGCTTAGCCAGTTCACCGGGGAGCAGCAGGCGGACGGCGGTCTGGATCTCCCTGGAGGTGATGGTTGATCGCTTGTTGTAGTGAGCCAAACGGGAAGACTCTCCGGCGATACGCTCGAAAATGTCGTTGACAAAGGAATTCATGATTCCCATGGCCTTGGACGAGATTCCGGTATCGGGGTGGACCTGTTTCAGCACTTTGTACACGTAGATAGCATAGCTCTCCTTCCTTGACTTTCTGCGCTTCTTGCCTCCCTTCACAGCAGTCTTAGAGACGGCTTTCTTGGAGCCCTTCTTGGGCGCTGACTTCGCTGGCTCAGGCATGTTGACGTCTCGTTCCTATTCATGAACGAATGAGTTACCAGGAGGTCGCTTCTCCGTGTATATAGGGGGTTGGATGCAAAAATAGGGGCACGCCTCCCAGCACTACGAGGCGTTGACGCAGTGAAACGCGCGTGCGCCTGATTATCCGCCTCCTCTACTTCCCTTCTCCCGGTGGATTTTGTTGGCATCTCTCCAGCGCATGCGTCCATCCTTGCGGACGACATGCACTTGCCATCCTGAAGTATCCATTTTGTTATCCATTTAAAGTGTTCCACTTTGTTTCATGTTTTGTTACGGATCGTTTTCAACCAATGTCAATTTTTCCTTTCAAAGGTCAGATAGGTTGTTTACTTAAATATGTCTAATGTCTACTTAAAAACATATGAATACAGGAATAGGAGCCTCGTTTAGCTTCTGCTCGCAAATAACCTAACCTTACAAACAAAATCAAGTCTCACAAAATTATACGTGTCAGACTACAATCCTAGCGCAATACACGCACGGCGCTTGGTGGCTTCAATGTAACCAATAATGTTTTGTTGGGAATTGTTCAACTGAAAGACAAATATTGTTATGAATAATATGAAAGGCAATATCACGTGTCGAAAAATGTCTGCCTAGTATTAAATTGTGAAATGTATCGTGCTCTGGCACTCATGCCATCTCAGGAAATAGGCCCACATTATTAGCACTCATCCCTGATCTATAACGTATTTTCAACCTGACCCACTAATAACCACAGGCGACTTTTATATCTAAAGCCTGAGGAAACAATGTATCGTTTGCAACATGGAATTAAATATGGATAACTCTTTACTGAAAGTGTGGGTGGCTCTTAAAAGAACCTTTGAGTTGTGTCGAAACAGTAGCCTATGTCAACATTGCAGTTTAACCGCCGAAGCCGTACAGAGTGCGTCCCTGGCGCTTGAGAGCGTAGACGACGTCCATGGCGGTCACGGTCTTCCTCTTGGCATGCTCGGTGTAGGTTACAGCATCACGGATGACATTTTCAAGAAACACTTTGAGAACTCCACGAGTTTCTTCGTAGATCAAGCCTGAGATACGTTTCACGCCGCCACGACGAGCAAGGCGACGAATAGCGGGCTTGGTGATGCCTTGGATATTATCCCTCAAAACTTTACGGTGACGCTTGGCGCCTCCTTTGCCGAGTCCTTTGCCTCCTTTGCCTCTTCCTGACATGATGACTATTACAACGGTTTCAAACGGTAATAGAGCTCTCAACCGACTCCTGGCTCTTTGTCTCGACCGTACGGACGTGAAGGAACACTGCAAGCGCCATTCTCCTTGTCTCTGTGGAGTTGTAATTAAAGGGACCGTCTCCCAACATGGCCTCCTGTAGACCTATGCTGACACTATTTTGTCATGTGTATTCTTAAAGCCATTTTCAAAAGTTAATGAAAGGGATCGCGATAGTTAGAAAAAATGATTGGTCATACAGTGAAGTTCAAATGAATGGATGATCAGATTACATTTTGTCATCTAACCAATTTACCAAAAAGGTGCGTTGTCACATTTAAATGTGGAGAGTAATATTTAAAACTTATACTAACCTATACACTAATTGTAGTAGTACAAAATATATATACATATAATAGGGGCGTCAGGTGGCTGAGTGGTGAGGGAAGCGGGCTAGTAATTTGAAGGTTGTTAGTTCGATTCCCGGGCGTGCAAAAATGACGTTGTGTCCTTGGGCAAGGCACTTTACCCTACTTGCCTCGGGGGGAATGTCCCGGTACTTACTGTAAGTCGCTCTGGATAAGAGCATTTGCTAAATGACTAGATGTAATGTAATGTAAACGAGACAGAGTGGCTTGTGGGAACTTGCACCTTGTTACAACACATTATTGTTAAAAAAGTCACATTTCAGTTTTTATTAGATTTTTGTTGTGAAATAGACTTGTGTAGATTTTTTTCAGCAAGTTCTACACGTTTAAATCGTAATGATCCATGTCCTTGTTTCTCGTGCAAATGACCAATTGTGAATTTTGATCTTAAAAAATAACTAACGCTCAACATAACTATTTCGAGTGAGTTACTAGGAGTAGGCTACCTTGATTTGTTCAGGGTTCCATTTCACTCATATTGTCACGCACATTCCCCTGCTTAGGTTGCTGCCCCCGCGACCCGATGGACAAGCGGAAGATGATGGATGGATGGATGGATTTCACGCACATTCTGTCTTGTATTTTATAGTACTTCTATAAATAAGGAATGGACCAGAGACCAAGGCATAAGGTTGACCATTTACTAGGCATAACTTAAAGTCTGAACACTCGCGCATGTGCACTCATTACATAGCAAAACCTGCTCACCACATCTCCCCCTTTTAAACTGATACTTTTAGGATCTTTACAGAAAACTTAAATCATATGTTAATAAAGCGTAATGCTTATTTTACCCACAAGGCAGGGGACAGCTGGCACATTTAACATCTGTAAACATGAGCATAGGTAAACTAGTTAAATGAACCTCATATTTTCATATCTCATATCTCGACACACATTTCACAACACATATCTAGACATACATTCCACATCTCATGTTCCTTTTTTTGTTTTGTTTTTCTACATATGAACACAGTACATGACCTGAGAGGTAGGGTGGACTGCCTGATCCTCTCTGTTGTGGTATGGAGGTTATTCTGCTCCGTGTATACACACAACACTAAGCTACAAATTCAGTCTGTACACAGGCTTGACTTCTCTGCCAACCCTGGTGTGTAGGCCAGAGTGTGGCTGGCTTCCAGACGGTGAAGGAGCCACTCTCAAATGAGAACTGTTTCTTCGGAGACTGCCTGTTGAGGTTTGGATCACGTATGAACGTGGTGTCCCTGCTGAGCCAGAGACGACTCCTGTGTGTGGTACATTCCGTATCCCAAGTCTCTGACCTGGCTGGAGTGGTGGTGTCTCCCGTGCTCTGTGTCATCTGTTGTATCCTTCAGCCTGTTGTCTCCTCCTGGTCTTTCAACTCAAAAGGTCTCAAGTCTGGCCATGCTGTTTTGAGAGTGCTTGGACAGACCGGAAGGGGTGTCTGGATGTTGCGGCCCATCAGGAGCTCCGCTGGTGATACTCCATGGGCAAGAGGAGTTGCTCTGTACGCCATAAGCGCTTTGTGAGGGTCCTCACTCTTCTGCAACAAGGATATCAAAGTCTTTACTGCACGTTCAGCTTCCCCATTGCTTTGCGGGTAACGGGGGCTACTGGTAACATGTTAAAAGTTGTAATCCTTTTGCGGCAGCAAACTGCCGTCTGTTGTCTGTGACGAGTGTATCTGGCACCCCATGGCGGCTAAAGATGGCTTTTATTTTCTTAATCACAGCTGTTGCTGAAGTGCTTGTGAGATTGGCAACCTCAATGTAACGTGAGTAGTAATCAATGATTACTAAATACTGACCCTTCTTCCACTCAAACAAGTCAGCTGCCAGCCGTTCCCATGGGCGTGATGGCAAGGGTGTGGTCATCAGAGGTTCTGTGGCATTTTGACTCTCTTTAGCACAAATTTCACACTGACGTACCTTCTCTCTGATTTCATTTGTCAGCCCAGGCCACCACACTGCTTCATGGGCCCTGGCCATGCATTTCACCATGCCCTGGTGACCCTGGTGAATTTTGTCCAAAATGTCCTGTTGCATGCTTGCTGGAATCAGTATTCTCCTTCCTTTCATCAACAGGCCATCCACCATCAACAGGTCGTTTCTGTATCACCAAAAGGGCTTTAACCGTGGCGCAGAACTGTTTCTTTCCCACCCTGTGTGGACCAGGGAAGACAGCTGCTTACACACTGGATCTTCTTCTTGTGCTCTTCCTATTTGTAGCAATTTCTCAGGTGAGGCTGGGAGTTGCTGAATGACCTCATTGATTTGAGCTGTCACGTCATTCTGGAGCGCAAGGTCTTCCTCTGTTGCAGTACACAGGAGTGCAGCTCTTGATAGAGCGTCAGCTGTGATAAGATTTTTCCCTGGTACATGTAAAACGCATAAGTCTCAATCTGAAGCGCATAATACGAGGCGGGACGTCATCCAGCGGCCTTGAGCTTAGAAGACTGATTAATGGTTTGTGGTTGGTTCGCATCACAAAGTGTAGGCCCAGGAGGTAGGTCTGAAATCTCTCGCAAGCCCAGTTGACAGCAAGGGCATATCTGCGCTCTGTTTCAGTCATACTGCGAGATATGAAAGCCACTGGCCTCCAGTCTCCAGATTCTTGAAGATGAGACAAGACCCCGCCTAATCCATAAGAGGATGCATCTGCTGAAACCCTGGTCTGTGTCTCTGGACTGTACTGGGCAAGGACAGTAGATGAGCTGAGCTCGTCTTTCACCTTTTCAAAGGCATTCTTCTGCGCTGCTCCCCACATCCACATGTTGTCAGCTTTCAGGAGGTCTCTGATTGGCCCTGTGAGCTCTGCCAGGTTAGGGGAGAATTTTCCCACATAGCTGACCATCCCCATGAAGCGTTTTATGTCGGCCACATCTTTGGGTGGCGGCATCTCTCTAATCACCCTGATCTTCTCAGGATCTGCTCATATGCCCTCTGAACTGACAAAGTGTCAGTTCAGTCATTTGACCTGCTTCACTGCGAACTGACATTTGTAATTCAGAGTTAGGCCTCTCTGCTGCAGTCATTGCAATATTTTATGCACTCTGTCATCATGCTCTCTGGGCCACACCAGGATGTCATCTGCATGACACCCTCCAGGCCGTCAAGCATCTGTGTCAATCGCTTCTGAAAGTGTTCTGGTGCGGACGATATTCCAAAGGGAAGCCGATTAAAACAATAACGGCCTATCGGTGTGATGAAGGTGGTGAGTGGAGTTGAGTCCTTGTGCAAAGGCACCTGCCAAAAACCCGCAGTGGCATCCAGTTTGGAAAAAATCCTAGCTCCAGCCAGCTCCAGCCAGCTCCAGCCAGCTCCAGCCAGCTCCAGCCAGCTCCAGCCAGCTCCAGCCAGCTCCAGCCAGCTCCAGCCAGCTCCAGCCAGCTCCAGCCAGCTCCAGCCAGCTCCAGCCAGCTCCAGCCAGCTCCAGCCAGCTCCAGCCAGCTCCTGCCGATCTGTAATCTGTAGAGCTTCCAGACAACTGTGAGCAGCACAACTGTGAAGAACTGAAATTAACTCCCAAAATCCTGCTTCTTTATAGGCAGTTACTCCCAAGTCAGGCTTTAGCATATGCCAATCACTCCTAGGGTGATTAGGGGCAGATCTTTAGAGGTGATTATCACACATGTCTCCTTGACCCTGGCCCTGAAAGCTGAAACAATACAAGTGAATGGGTGAGGTTGTCACCTGCATAATCAGCCCTCAATCAGCTTTAGCATATTTTTATACATGACCAGACTCCCAAAATCGCTCATAAATTTAGTTCACACTATCTTAATTACATTGAAAATATTAAACTTTGAATCACCTCTGTGCTTATTCATGGCACTTGCCTGAACACGTTGATACCACAACTGAGACTGTACGATATGTATCATGAAATTCAGCACTGTTACAACGTTTGGATCCAAAAAGGGTTAACACCTTCAGTTTATCAGGATCAGTTTATCTTAAAATTATGATTCGAACGTGTGCTTACTCGTGAGACTTTCATGAAAACGTTGCTACCAGAACTGAGACTGTTTAAATTGAACCTCATAGGATATGTCTAAATATCTATTCAGATTAGATGTGTGACGTGAGGTTATCAGACATTTGTCCTTGGCCCTGCCCCTGAAACCAACAAACAAAAGCAGCCCCTAATGGCTAATTATAATACACAATGGCGGTTGATCATTTAATGGGGGTGGAGCGGCCTATAATTGAGCCTACATTGGGGAGTTCATTCACTTCTTATTTCTCCTGCTCAAGCACAGACTTTGACCTTCTGAAGAATATATTGAATCATGGCTCCACCAGAACCAAATAACCAGTGGCTTTTGTGCCCTCTCTGCCTGAAATCCCAGGTGAAACTGTCTTTTCATCTGCACCGAGTCTGTATGAAGAGATCAACTGACTCCATTCCTGCAGTGGTCCAGCAGGCAAAGATGAATGCTCAGGGGATTCTAAAGGATGGCATTTTTTTCAGTTACGACTTGGTTGAGAAAATGACAAAGGATCCTGATCCATGCAGCAGACTGATAGAGGAGCTTCAGTGTCGCAACATGGTGGTGACTGGTATCACCCCAAGGCTTTCCACCAGCACAGCCAGACAGCCACCTGATGTCGAAGCTTCTGAGACTGGCGAGCGTGAGCAGTGTACAGAGAGAGGTCCACATGACTGCTTGGCTCTGTTGAGGGCTGCCAAGAAGGATTTCTTAGCAGTTCTCACAAAGGTCAACAAAGGTGACGGCACAGACTCGGCTCCCACCGATTGCAGCTTTCTGGTGAATTATCTCCAGGCAGTGTTGATGTTGAAAAACCTCCAAAACCCATGCATCGTAGAGCGCATGACTGTGAGTATTCCCGTACTATTGTCATTTTCACTTTCAGCAAATTTGACCATACTAGTTTTTTGATGATCTTACTAATATAAGTGATATCCTTGTTTGGTGCAGGAGAAGGACTGGCTTGACAAACAGAAGCAATCAGGCTTCACAGTTATTAAAGTCAAACAGCACAGAACAGCAGCTAAACATGCTGCCATATTTGCCCTCTCAGCAGAGGAATCCTTGGTAAGTTTATCAAATTTTCGTGAAACTCACCATAACCTGTTCACAATAAAATGTATGTAAAGTTATTAACCTTCCTTCCTACTTTTCCTCTGCCAACAGTGGTTTGGCCTGTACTTTGCCCACGTGCGGCCACAACTCCTCACCTCTAAGAAGGTCAAAAGCAGTGAAAGAGAGGAATGCTTTTTCATCTCCACCACTGGGAATCCTATTCACAATGCCAGCAGAGATCTGAAACGGCTGCACGTCAAGTAAGCTCACCATCATTTTTCATTTCCACAGTATGTGCTCGATTTAGTAGCTGTCTCAGGTAAAAAAAAATTAATACATTTCGTATTAATATGTTTTTAAAACCTACGTTTTAGATACCACATTCAGCCAGTTGCCGTCCACGAAGCACGTCGGGCTTTTGGGATGTCCGCCAATAGTATGAGCTATGCCAAACAGTCTCTGGTGGCGGGATATCTCACCTGTTCAATTGCAACAGCTGATACAGTTGTGGAGGCCAGACAGCTGCTGGATGAGATTGCTGGTGACTCAAGGTAACAATATTTTATAATAATAAGAAGACTTTATTTATATAGCACATTTCATACAAGAATTGAAGCTCAATGTGCTTTACATAAAATCAATAAAAACAATAATACAAGTGTTAAAAGTAATACAAATAAAGAAAAAATAAGAATACATATATTTTTTTTAAATGTAACTCAACAATATACAAGCTGCAGTCTTTGTGGGAATCAAAACACATAAATCGCAATCTTTGCGGTATTTCGAATCCGTCTTAGACTTAAGCTGCCTTTGCAGTTTCCAAAACATATAACAAGCCAGACTAGCCGCAATCTATCTGCGGTCTCTCGAATCCGTTTTAGACTCGAGCTGCCTTTGCAGTTTCCAAAGATATAAATGTATATCTGTCAACACAGTTAATACAATCAACAATTTCTTTACACAGTCATACATTCATATATATTTTTGACAGACTGAATACTAATGTTATATTCTTCATCTAATTTTTTATTTTTATTATTTAGCTCTGAGTCTGCCCAGTCAGCATGCGATGCTGCCCACCAGACCATCACTGGTTCAAATAAGAAGATGTCTACCAAAAGAGCGTTGGACAGACTTCTTGAAATGCACCCGGTGACTCTGGATGAGGAGCCACCTGCTAAGACTCTGCGCACACAAATCTCACTCGAGTTGCAGCGGCCGCTCTATGACCATTGGCTGAAAGAGCAGAGGAAACTGCGTGCGCAGCATGTTGCCTGTGAGTATTTAAAGGATTTGACTATATTCAATAAAAGTAAAAATGGTATGCGTAAGATGTAAAGCAATTTTAGTCTCTCTTCTCAATTAATGAAATATTATCATTTTCCTTTGACAGCACAATTCTCCCGACGCCTCCCAGAACAAAGCAGAGTGAAAGACTTACTCAGAACAACACACTGGAAGAGAAACATCCCCAAGATTGATGCAATCCTCAAAGAGTGGAAAAAAGAGGGCAGAAGAGGGCAAAACAATACACCTGACCGCCAATGAAGAGGAGACTGGTTATATATTTTCTTTGTCAAGACAGGGCAGGAACTTTAAAAGAGGAAAAAAGAGGGCAGAAGAGGGCAAAACAATACACCTGACCGCCAGTGAAGAGGAGACTGGTTATATATTTTCTTTGTCAAGACAGGGCAGGAACTTTACATTGATGCACATTCTGAAGCTTGTGAATGCCACCCTGGACAGCAGACCTTTGGGCGGTTGATCAACCAGTCAAGGAGTAAACCGAACCTAAGTCCGAAGCATTTTTCTGTGGAAACAAATGGGAATGAAACGGATGTCATTCTTTTCCTCGCAAAAAACAACATTAGGTGTTGAACTTCTGTTTGATTACGGAGTTCAGAGGAATTCTTTTTGAAGGCGTGGAACTTCAGTGGCTCTAGACCATCTGAAATGTACATGTAACAAGTCATTTTTAACTAAGTTACAATAAAAAAAAACGAATACCGGGGCCATCTCCTTTGTTCTATTTCAGACCTCGGTGTGTTTGAGCATTTTTTTGACCCATGCGGGTAAAAGTTTTTTTTATCAGACCCATGCGGGGACGGTGGGCCGGCCCCTCGAGGTCTCGGCCGGCCCTAGACGCTTTGATGACTCTAGATAACTTCGAGCCGATCGCACACCCTCCTTGGCAATGACGTCTCATTCGAATGTCTGCCCTATCAACTTTCGATGGTAGGGGAGACTGGGGACAATCGTAACACTTTTTGCATTTCTCTCAGTTTCTCAGAGACTATTTGGACTAGACCAACCAAATTTGTATATATTTAACTTGCATCGTTCTGCTAATTACCCATACCATTTAAAGATGATTACATATGACATATCGTTCACAGTATTTATTTGAATGTAAGAAGCCAGATGTTGCAACTGACCCCAACCCAGGGGACAGATGCAACAACAATCAGTTTCACAAATTAACTTTAGCTTTTTGTCTCAATGAGCATAGAATTCTGAAAATAATAACTGTTTTACTATAATATTATTGTATTATTTATTTATCATATTTATCAAATAACACTTATTGAGTTTTGTTTATGTGTAGAACATAGGCCTACATAGATTCAGTGTGCAGGTGTTACAGATGCTATAAACAGTTGCTATAAACACACTGTTTTGTGGTCTGTTTTGATATTGCTGCTTAGCTTGGGGAGGGTTGCAATAAGTTGTTGCAACCGTCCCCAAGCTAAGCAGCCATGACACAACATAATGTGCTAGCTAGCCACACTGACCTTGACACATGCTAACCATGTCACTTAGAAGTCAACAAAACAATCATTCAAACTAAGTAAGTTTTGATTAATTCATACAAAATGTCAGGACAGTATGACAAAAATTCACCTCATGAAAAAAATTACTTTCATACCTCCAAAACAAGTTTTGTCAATTAATGCAGCAGCAGATCTTGAATGTGTCTTATTTCTTCTTGGTAGGGGGAGGGATCTAACTGTGCATGTGCAGTATGAGTGTCATCACTCTAGCATGTTTCTTATAGGAGGAATAAGACTTGTTGCAACTGTCCCTTGTTGCGACTGTCCCCAGGCTCCCCTACTTTCTGTGCCTAACATTGGTGACCATGGGTAACGGGGAATCAGGGTTCGATTCCAGAGAGGGAGCCTGAGAAACGGCTACCACATACAAATTACCCACTCCCGACTTGGGGAGGTAGTGACGAAAAATAACAATACAGGACTCTTACAAGGCCCTGTAATTGGAATGAGTACACTTTAAATCATTTAAATAGGATCCTTTGGAGGGCAATTCTGGTGCCAGCAGCCGCGGTAATTCCAGCTCCAATAGCGTATCTTATAGTTGCTGCAGTTAAAAAGCTTGTAGTTGGATCTTGGGGTCGAGCTGGCGGTCCGCCGCGAGCAGTGGCGGAACCAGACTTTTATCAATGGGGTGGCCAAGGGGTGGCCAGGGCTACTTCAGGGGGTCAACAGACCAAGACTGAAAATGTGTGTGTAACCTTAGCCTGGCATCTAAGCAGTGTAAATTATTCATATGATTGCTGATGAGAAATAGAAATTCAAATTCACTTAAGCCTGAGTTCTTCAGTGTGGCCTAGTATGGTCCGCTAGGGTTACTTTAATCAAATTATACATTTACTATGAATAGACTGTGTCTCTATATCTGAATTGCAACTCATTTCTTTCTTACACACGCTGTACTGTACTCATAAACTGGAGAGACTTTGGTCACTCTGTTTTTATGAATATATAATCTGGGTCTATCCAGGTTAGAGGTTAGATCCTTTGATGAATCTTTTAAATTAAAACATAACTATTAGTGTATACTCACACAAAAAATGCCAAAGCCATCAAAACAAAACCACTCATGAATCAACAACCAACATTTTAAAGTGAGGCTTAATCGGAAAAAAAACTTTTGTGTAGGCTTTCATGTGTGGCCTACAAACACAAGACCTGGTGCCTGTGGCCTCGTGGAGGGAGCTGCTCTGAGGTGTTGGGGTGGTGCAAGGACTGGGGTCTATTTCCACCCGATCCTGTTTGATCAGATTTTTGAAGAAGTCTGCTATCTCACCCTTTCTTTTAACCCTTGTGCTGCCTTCGGGTCACATGACCCAAAGGTTCACAACGAACCATCGTTGTGTTTACCCAATTTCACCCAATACAAAAACAAATAAAAATAATTTTCTTTTAACCATTGCAATGTGGGGGGTCTGAGACAGCCAGACAGTTAAAAGAAAATGCTTCACTTTGTTTTTGTATGAGGTAAATTTGTCGCAATACGACAGTGGGTCACAATGACTGATGGGTCAGAATGACCCGAAGATAACACAAGGGTTAATGTTTGAAGTGAACCCTAAGCAAAAATAACATGTAGGCCTACACATCCAATTACCCACATTTGAGTCCAATCTCAATCTTAAACATATCCCCATTATTATCTTCAAGCAACTACCAGCCTTTAAGTTATTAGATCATGGCTGGCCCTACTCTGAAATATGTATTTCAAACAGACATTATACAATAGCAAACAGGGTAGCTATCTGACTGCAGTGTTAATCTTTTGTAACGTTCATAGATTGATAAGGCATCTCATCAAGGAATCTTAGCAGTTAAAGTACAAAAATAGTGTAGCGACCCACACAGAAAGACGTGTGTTATATGATAGGCTGTTAGTTGGTTGTTTACCAGTAGTGTTCGCAGGGTCCGACATGCCAATCAACCTGCTGTCTGCCACCACGGGAATGCCCGGAATGTTCGGATGCCGGGCATCCTGGTGGTTGGCGAAGGGGCATGGAGGGGGTTTGTGCAGGGGGATGGAGCATTCGAAGTTAGGACCAGGTTTATCATCTGTTATTTCTGTTATGTCTGGGTTTCACAAGAGACGGTTGATATGCAGATATTCTGTATACACGAAACTTGTGTCTTAGGGAGGTCAAGAGGTCGCTCCGTGGGCCCCTAGAAGGACACATATAGATCTAGGGATGCACTCTGTGCAACCTCAGGAGAGCGAGGAAGCAGATAATGGTCTCCAAACTTAGTTATGACCGCATCACCTGTGTGCCATTTCCCCTGTGCATTATTCGTGGAATGTGTACTGTTAAAGGGCATGTTTTGGTGGTTACTATATCTGTACTGTCTAGCTCATGTATATAATGGCCATCTGAGAGACAGGTTTTTCACTCATGCCAACCACTCTGCCTGATGTGGTGACGTGATCCGAGCAGCTCGATCTAATAAACAAAGTGAACTCTTTTTCATTTGGGTGTCTTCCTTGGCCTATCTTCTGACAGTAAAAAGTCATATAACAATGGTCACTATTGTTTTGTGGTCTACCTTTCTTTTATTTAGCATGGGTTAGGGCCAAACAGCTGTACAAACGTTTGGCTTACTAGTAGCCTGTGTACCATGTGGTTAATAAATGTCAATTCGGGAACTTCATCTTATGCCTGGACGATTGTTCCTTTCTGACTTAGTCAGGTCATTACAATAGATTTCAAATGGCTAAATGATACTGTTTTTGTTGTTTTAAAAGTGTGCTATATAAATGAAAAAAATAAATAATAATTTGAATCAACAACACCACAGTATGACAACTGGTCGTATTGTAACTTTTCAGTACAACCATCTGGTACGCTGCTTCCACTGCCAAGGACAAGAGCAGGCTGCAGCGTATCATCCGCTCGGCAGAGAAGGTGATTGGTTGTATTTCACACAACAAAATGACAACAACGCCACTTGTAACGCGTGTAAAAAGTCTATTTCATCGAAGGGAGGAAATGCCACAAATATGAAGAAGCATTTGAACACACAGCATGGAATTAAGTTATTGGAATGTCATGTCTTCGATGCACGCAGCAACGCAGCTAACGTTCGCGCTTCATAAAGGTGAGCAAAACTCCTCAAAAGTGATCACAACCACTTGTCACTGTGTGAAGCAATTTGCCTTTATTGTGTGTAGTCGATCAAGTTATCTTCTGTCCCGTCGTTTGAAGCATACATTTTTGCTCCGACATTCGTCTTCCATTATTGATCACTTCACGTTAATTATCGGAGGGCGTGCGTTAGCAAACGTTCGTGTTGTCGTGTTAACCCAATATTAGCTAAACTGAGCGACACTGTCATATTATATGATTTGACCTTGGCTGAAAATTGAAGATTTTATAGCTAAGCTAGCGTAGCTATAACTGACATAGCTTAGCTATAGAATCTTCCATTTTCAGCCAAGGTCAAATAGAAGTGTAGAAGAAGAGCAACAACAACATGTAAATGTGTATGTATACATACTGTATATGGTGTGTAGCATTACAGAAAATGATATTAAAGAAAATGTATGTACATTAACCCGTTTGTGCTCTCGATTTTCGAAACGGTTTGATCGGTACAGCCAATCAAAATCTGCGGCAAAGCCGGCAAACAGGAAGTTGGGTCGTATCTCAGCAAATCTTTGATGGATTAAAAGCTACATTTACTCAGAACCCTGTTCTGAGAATGTCTAAAATGTTTTTTGTTCATTTTACCTGCTTTACCGGTTTGGCCACCTCATTGCTGCTTGCAGCTATATTTATTATTATTATTATTTAGTTTAATCTACATAGTGTTTTACGTAATGTGGACACATGTCGTTTGTAGATATATGCATAATAAACCCATTAAAAATACATACTTTTTAAAGAGGCAGAGGCAGAGGATTTGTTTGGATGACTGAGTTGGTTGCCATGACGTAGCGAGGGACTGCTAAACTGCGGAGCTTCTAGAGCCGATCCGCGGGTGCTGAGCTGGAGCAAAGCGGAAGGGATACACTAAGGCTGGACAGACTGGTCAGGAAGGCAGTGACTGTTGTGAAGATATAGGCAGCAGCACCCTACGTTCTACGTTTTCATCTTATCTACTCTGTACATGGCCTTGTTGTGTTGTGTTGTCTGTTTGTATTGTATCGTGTTGTCTGTATATTGTCTGTGGTTGTTGTTGGTATGAGAGCTGTGAGAGATACCTGAATTTCCCCACGGGATTAATAAAGTATCTATCTATCTATGTTATTAGCCTACAGCCTGTTCAGCAGACAACTGATCTTTGTATTCTTTTGACGTCATAAAGGCTAGTGGGGGCTTTGAAGGTGCGTAACAATGGATATCATTTTATGACACTTGGGAGTGAGAGACACATTGTAATGAACTAGGCCTACCAGTTTTAACTGTCACTTGGGGTTACACATTACAGTGTCATTTCAGTCACATTTCCGTTTTTATTTGATTTCTGTTCTGAAATAGACTTAAGTAGAATTTGTTCAGCAAATTCTACCATTTTAAATGTTCAAATCGTAAGGATCAATTTTCTTGTTTCTGGTGCAAATGACCAATTGTGAATTTTGATTTGATTACTAACGCTCAACATAACTATTTCGAGTGAGTTACTAGGAGTAGGCTACCATAGATTTGTGCAGGGGTCCATTTAACTCATATTGTTACGGCAGAGTATTGCTACCACACCAGAAAAAGAAAAACGGATCAGTATCACGTATAACGTGATGCAAACTTATCAAGTTATAAACAAACTTGTCACTGACGTATATTTTCACGCACAGTCGTGTATTTAATTCTTTCCGTCTAATTATTAAAAAGCAGTGACTCAAATAGGGTGTTGTCTTCATTCAGAAACCAAGTATTGAGACTTGTCTCTGCATTCAGAATAATGTCTTTAGTCTGAACGGTCATCGTGAACTTTAAACATTAGGCATGGTCTTTTAACACCATGTCGTGCTATGTCCGTGACAGATAACCATAGACTTAACTTGACATCATGTATTCACATTTCTACACACTCTCTACTCCTTGCCATTTCATGAGGTGAAAACACTAAGGCTACAGGGCGATGTTTGGGTCTCGGGTCCAGGTCGCTGCATTTGGCGCCTTGAGAATGACACCACAACTGATAAACATAATGGCTGTATGGATTATCTCCTGCTCAACATGCGTCGCTATTGGTGGCTGTGAGTACACACCATGAGTAATGTTTTCAAAGAAATGTATTGGGTAAAAGTGCTGTATTTGGTGACCTGCCTGTCTGAAAATATAGGGCGAATAATTTGTGGAAGGGAGACGGAACCCAGCGAAGGCTCGGGACTTGAGATCTGTGTTTTACGCGATTCAGAAGACGCACATTAAAAACCTTTGGCACCGTAACTGGCTACCCCGAAGCTGCAAAGTCTATTGCCTGACATCTTGGCCCACTGTGCAACGTGTACTGGTCGGAAGAGAATGCACTTTTAAACACTTTAGAGGAAAAATGCCATCGGTAAACCCGTGCGCAAAGCTCAGTCTCGGAGTTCAACGCTGGTGTGTTGGGACAGTTGCAACAAAAAACACGAGCCTTCCGCTACTAGAACAACTTTATTATGAGCAATAAGAAGTTTACTTTCTAGCCACAGTTGTTTTTGGACAGTTTGTCTATTCCAGCTGCGATTTGTACACTGTTATACACCAGGAGAAAACACAAGTGGCACAGCTTGTCGATTGCAGACAGCGGTCGAGCTGACTAATTGAGTCTACACAGTTCTCATACCGCCTTTAAGGCCAGCCCCCAGCCCAGAGCCGAACACTACTCCCGAGCACAGAAGTCAGTTTAGTTTACTTGAGCGATCGGTTCAAAGATAGACATGGCAGAAGTCGCCCCAGCAGCACCCGCTCCGGCCAAGGCACCTAAGAAGAAGGCAGCAGCTAAGCCCAAGAAAGCGGGACCCAGCGTCAGTGAGCTGATTGTTAAGGCTGTGTCCGCCTCCAAGGAACGCAGCGGCGTGTCCCTGGCAGCGCTCAAGAAGGCTCTTTCTGCCGGTGGCTACGATGTAGAGAAGAACAACTCCCGCGTCAAGGTCGCCGTCAAGGGGCTGGTTACGAAGGGGACCTTGGTCCAGACCAAGGGAACCGGCGCCTCCGGGTCTTTTAAGATCAACAAGGCCGCTGAGACCAAGGCAAAGAATCCTGTCAAGAAAGCCGTCACTCCGAAGCCCAAGAAGGTTGTCGCCAAGAAGCCCGCTGCGGCCAAGAAGCCCAAGAAGGCTGTGGCGAAGAAGCCAGCAGCTGCCAAGAAGTCTCCCAAGAAGGCAAAGAAGCCCGTAGCAGCCAAGAAGGCTACCAAGAGCCCCAAAAAGGCCAAGAAGCCTGTGACGCCCAAGAAGGTAGCAGCCAAGAGCCCCAAGAAGGCAGTCAAGGCAGCCAAACCCAAAGCGGCCAAAACCAAGGCAAAGAAGGCGACACCCAAGAAGAAGTAATATCTTGAATACAACTTCTACGTGGCAGTTGCTTTGCGCACTGTTACACAAGCACAAACAAAAGGCTCTTTTAAGAGCCACCAACTCTTTCCGTAAAAGCGCATCCATTTGTTAGTTTCCCTCCACAAATACTACGTGTGAGAAAATGCCCCATTTGGTCATGGGGATTATAATACTATGTCGTTGACATGGGCATCTCACCGGTAAAACAGGCCAGAGGTATTTGTTACATTGTGGGGAAATCTTCCCCTGCTCATAGACCGCTTTTCATGGTAGCAACTTAACAGAAACAAGGAAGTTTCTGAGTTCCATTTCGCGGAGCTCCGCCCCACAGGGCAGCTCAGCTCCAATTGGGTTAGGCAGCAAACGACTGAAGATCAAAATGTATCCGCATCTGTAACATCTCAGTCTGATTTTTTGGAAAGACTCAAGACTAAAAGACTTAAAGAACATTGCCAGAGCAACCCACTGGCATTTAGGTAATGGCCCAATGTGGTCGATATCAGTTCCCCCTCAGCCTCCTCTCCATCAACTTCAATAGCCTAATATAGCTTCTATCACATTATCAATTATAATCAGGGGGCTCCTCAATAATTCTAATCAAATACAAATTTGGTATGGTGGGTCCAGTGCAAAATATAGTATTTGATTTCACGCAACATAAAATTACTACAGGGGCTCTATAATTGTTCTATTTCGTGGAGCTCCGCCCCATAGGGGAGCTCTGCTCCTATTGGTTTACCCGCAGCCTAGTGCAGCTAATGACTGAAGATCAAAATGTATCCGCACCTGTCACTCACACAGGTGCCCTATATAAGGGGGTGACAGCTGTCACTCATCCTCCCCAAAAATTCAGCATGGGTTGCTCGAATTTAGTGGCTTGAAAAATAAAAGAATGTCTGAAATGAGCTTTTACATTCCACCGCTTCCGCGCAAGGCTCTTTTAAGGGCCCAATGCCGGTGCCGTTTCTTGGAAGCCGATGGAGACCACCACAAATTATTTTTCATGTGCTTGGGACCTCGGCATGCCAGGGACGGTTTGTTGAACTCTCCTGTCTGCTTGTCGTGCGCTGGCCTCTCCGTTTCGGAGAGGCGGCTGCGTCACGACTTCTTTAAGGTGGAGGAGCCCCTCGAAGATGTGGGCTCTGCTCTCCGAGGAGGAGAGTTCAGAAATTGAGGACCACCTCGAGGCGGCTATTGAGGTGCACGCGTCTGGGCGGTAACCTTCTGTGGAGGCTTTCTTCCCAAGCATGTTGCGTTCAACCCCCCCGCACTTCTCTGAGGTAGAGGGACGCGTGTTGACCTCGGCCTCAGAGGATGACGAAGAGCCGGCTCCCGCCCCTCCCGTCTCCTCTGCGCTGTCTCGCAGGGCAGACTTCCCGTCTGTCATCGCGAAGGCAGCCGAAATCATGGGCGTTCCCCTGCCGGCCTCTCCTCCTGTGGAGGAAGATGACCCGTGAGATGTCAGCCCTCATGCAAAACGCCTGAAGGCCTCAAAGCCCTTGTGCCCCACTATGCCGAGACTGGCAGACTATGTGCAGGGCTCATGGGAGGCGCCATTGGTGGATAACGCCCCAGTCAAGGCGCTCCTCCCGTTCACAAGGGTGAACGGGCTGGGTGAGGCAGCGAAGTCCGGTCCCCCACCCTTGGAACCGTCCCTCGTGGCTTACCTGGGGCCAGGGGCGAGCGCTTGGAAGACGGCGAGGAAGGCGACCCTGCCATCAGCCCGGGACAAGCTTAATGCCTCTCTGGCAGACAAGGCGTATGTCTGGGGTGCGCAGGCAGCGGCTGCCTCTGGGAACGCCGCCCTTCTGACGGCGGCGGTCTCCAAACTCTCCACGGAGAGACCGGAGGGACTGTTGGCTGAGGAGACGTCGTGGGTTGCCAGGATGGCATCTGCCGCGCTCCACCTGAATCAGGGGGCAGCGATTTGCGCTGGCAGGGCGATGGGAAACAGCGTTGTGGTTCATCGCCACCTGTGGCTGTCGCTGACAGCCATGAGGGAGGCGGACAAGTCCGCCCTACTCAACGCTCCAGTGGCTAGCGAGGGCCTGTTTGGACCGGCTGTGGCGTCAGCCTCCGAACGCTTCTCGCGCCTGGAGGAGGAGAGGAAGCACCTGCTAGCAGCTAGGGCATATGCCCCTGCAGAAGAAACCTAATGCTGCTCCCTTCTCTGTTTCCACAGGTGCCTCGCAAAGCAGGAGGAAACAAGCTCGCTGTCCAGTGGCACGAGCGGCCGCTGCGACGCAGGCTGCTCCTCCCGCGGCACCTGTTCGGCACCTGTTCCAAAAATATACGTTTTTACAATATAAAAATACAAAAAACACAAATATTACAAAAAATACAAATGGTATAAGATACATTTGTGATGCAGTGGAAAAAGCAATGTGTTTAAGGACATTTAGTCATAAAGGTCAGTGTGGGCCCTTGGTATGGTGGGTCCAGTGCAAAATATAGTATTTTATTTCACGCAACATAAAATCACTACATTGGCTTCATAATTGTTCTTTGGGGGGATGGGGGTCACCGCATACTAATATCACTGCACACCATAGCTAATACTAATAATATCGAGCAATAATAGCGACTACTTAAAGAAATTCTTAAAACACCCATAATTCATCACAGCAAACTAAGGCCTAAGCCATGTAGCCTACTGAGAAATGCTGGTTCTAATGACATTTAATGGAGACCATTTTAGCGAATGGTGCCCAAAATGAGGAGCGACGAAAAGGAACAAAGAGAAGGATGGGGACCAAATACCCCCCTCGCCGTTTGCGATGAAGCAAATGACTCCGCCTTCAGTTTTGCCGCTACCTCTGATTGGATTGAGACCGAACCGGCCTTGTGACCAATGGCTGCCTGTTACCGTGAAGTATAATACCTGGGCTCCGACCTATGCTATTCACTGTAATCTTAAACGTCAACAAAATGAGCGGAAGAGGAAAAACCGGAGGCAAAGCCAGGGCCAAGGCAAAGACCAGGTCATCCCGCGCCGGACTTCAGTTTCCCGTGGGTCGTGTTCACAGACTTCTCCGTAAAGGAAATTACGCTCAGCGTGTGGGGGCTGGCGCGCCCGTCTACTTGGCCGCTGTGCTCGAGTATCTGACTGCTGAGATCCTTGAGTTGGCTGGCAACGCTGCCCGCGACAACAAGAAGACTCGCATCATTCCTCGTCACCTGCAGCTGGCTGTCCGCAACGACGAAGAGTTGAACAAACTCCTCGGTGGTGTCACCATCGCTCAGGGTGGAGTGTTGCCTAACATCCAGGCAGTACTTCTTCCCAAGAAGACCGAGAAGGCTGTCAAGTCCAAGTAATGTCCCCGTTTGATTTGTGATTGTTCACCCTCCCCAAAGGCTCTTTTAAGAGCCACCCATTTAACTCTAGAAAAGCGCATTGACCTTATTAACCATTTTCATTCAAGGATGAAATTATTTCACAGGTGGGTTATATTCACAGATGTAGTGAGCCAAAACGAAACTGAAAAACAGACCCTGTAGGCTCCCGCGGGAAGTAGCAGGGGCAATTTTTGACCTTATTATATTTAAGATTAAGACAACTTTCTTTGGATAGGGTATTTTATCGTATCAACGTTGTTAATGATCATACATGCACTCTGCGTATAGCCTATTTGATAGGCGTCTATAGGAGCCTATTATGTCCCCCCCAACCCACAGCAGAATACGTTCCCACAGCCATGTAGCCTACATATCTGGATAGTCTCATTTCCGTAGTATACACTTAGCCTACATTGACGCTAGTAAAAAAAATATTTTTGGATTATAAATATAATTTTGTAATGCATAACTAAACCACTAAAGCAACCAAAGGATCTGACCCAATGCCATTGCGCGCAGCAGTTCAAAGGAAGACGAGGGCGGAGGCATGAAGTTTGAAATTTAGGCGGGCACGGCTTTGTAACATCCCCAAAGGCTCTTTTAAGAGCCATCCACATCACTCTTGCAAAGCGCAATATGTTCTTGAGGTTTTTCATGAGCCAGAAAGTTATACATTTGACATTGCACATAAGTTACTAATGTGTCACCTTCAATATCCCTTACGAGTATTACTTCCCTCATGAAAAGTAAAATGTGTCCTTATCAGGTGTAGCCTGGATTTCTGAAAACCATGTTAATACGCGCGGCATATGGCTCTATCTACTCCATAACGCTTTTCAAACAAGCACCAAGGGGCTGAGAGGATATCGTAGATTACAGGAATAAAGATGCTCATTTACAAATGAGAGAATCTATTTTAGATCTTCAGTGGAGGTGACTTAACTGTGGTAGAAGAAAAACAAGTTATAGGTATATATCTGCACGCTAATAAATACGCCCGAGTAAAAAAAAAAAGCGCTAGTTATTTTGGAAATCGTGATTAAAAATGACCTTTTGAAAGGGAAAATGGAAGTGGTTTGAAATCGATTCTGAATTTGGAAATAATAATAGCAAAGCAAGCTTCGGAGTAGGGCGGGGTCTTGTTTGAATTTTTGGCGGCCCTGACTACATCCAATGGTGGAGGAGAGGGAGGCTCCTGCCTGAGGCTGTCCAATCAATGCACGACGTGGTTGGAGATATAAACTTGTTCGCTTCCCCTTTACTGTATTCAGTTTCGTGTCGAAAAGAAGGAAACAAGCAACATGGCCAGAACCAAGCAGACCGCTCGTAAATCTACCGGTGGCAAAGCCCCGAGGAAGCAGCTTGCCACAAAGGCAGCCCGTAAGAGTGCGCCAGCCACCGGTGGCGTGAAGAAGCCCCATCGGTACAGGCCCGGCACCGTGGCTCTGAGAGAGATCCGTCGCTACCAGAAGTCGACTGAGCTGCTTATCCGCAAGCTCCCCTTCCAGCGTCTGGTCAGAGAAATCGCCCAGGACTTCAAGACTGACTTGCGGTTCCAGAGCTCCGCTGTGATGGCTCTGCAGGAGGCTAGCGAAGCCTACCTGGTCGGTCTCTTCGAGGACACCAACTTGTGCGCCATCCACGCCAAGAGGGTTACCATCATGCCCAAGGACATCCAACTGGCCCGCCGCATTCGCGGAGAGCGCGCCTAAATGTAGTTTGACTGCAACATCCCCAAAGGCTCTTTTAAGAGCCACCTCATTATCTCTATGAAAAGACCAGGCCTTCCGTTTCCTTGCATGCTTGTATCATGTGTAATACCATGATCATAACCATATGACACTGCTGGCAACAGTGAGTATGCCTGTCAAAGCAATGCGATTTGCATCGAATGCTCTAACAATCGATGACATTAAGCAGCTCAATTAGACTTTGCCCAGAACGACTGTTCCACTTTTCTAACGCACCATCTGTGAGAAACGATTACATATGCTAGGCCTGTATCGAATTTGGACTGTCCTTGCATGCTTGTAGTATGTAAAACGGCTGGCACCAGTGTTGTAGGCCTATCCACACAACGATTTGCAACAAATGGCAGCTCAATTTTATCTGGTCCAGAACCAATTCCTACAAAACAGAAATGGTGCAGTATGAATTGAATTTCCAATATGCTACTATTAAAGTCTCACAAATATCCACTCTTCTATCCCAAAATATCTAAAAACTTGTCCCCATTTCTTTTAAATGTCTCAAAATAAAAGCATTTTATTAAAGAATATATAGAAGATTGGCACACTGCCCTCGGGACTTCAGGTACTACCAACCTTGGTAGGCTAGCATATGTGGTCTATTTATTTCACTAACAAATGCATTATTTTAACCTTCATATTTTCATTTCACGGATTATGTTTAAAGGTAGTAGCTAGTTGATTTGAACTTACCATGAAACGTTACCTCATTCATGGTACATGGTCTGTGTTCAGCGTGGTGCACTCAATGATGAACATCATCACCATAGAGATGGACTTGTAGCCTTGACCTTTACCATAATTGTACATTATTTTCTTTCTGATCTCCTTGGACAACTCTCTCCTTTGCTTTCTCCGGTCCGTGTTCAGTGTGGTGCACTCAATGATATCAAATGGCACTGACTTTTTTCCTCCATTCAAATAGGCCGAATGACAGATTACATGATTGGAGACATGTCTTGTGTTATTCAAATGAAAGGAAGTAATTGGTTTGTAAAATCACTATTTTGTCTATATAATGATCTATTATCTTTTCTAAGGGGTATCAAGAAATGTGTCCGGGACATTTTATAATATCTTAGTTAGACTGAGCAATTATGAATCTCTTCACAGCTTCTTGATGATGATGATGCAATAGCTTGGAATGTCATCACTTTCAGGAGGAATGAAGCATTATTTCAAAGTACTATAAGGGTAACAACAAATTCGACCACGGCTATATACAGACAGACATCTTACATGGCAAAGTTACTGTGCCACAGAACACATCAGAATGAGTGAAACTGAATCACCAGTTCCCAGGTGGTCAGAAATGACAGTTCAAGAATATACTTAATTTGAATTAAGCATTTCCTAAAACATACACTAACACATCATATTTCAGAAGACACAACTTGTTCTTTCAGTTCAACATGTCCTTTATTTACAATGTGAAAACAAAACGTTATTATTTTCATGGATTGACCACGTTAAGCGTCCACATACATTTTCTGAAGCTTTTTTTTGCATATATTGGGGCAACCATTCAATTGTCTAAATAAAACCAGAACCAAAAAAAAGAGCTTGAATGAATGCGACTGACTCTCAAAACATCTTCAATATAAACATAATGGACATGATGGGTAGGCTGTGAAAAAAATGTTGTATCAATATTTTCTGTGAATGTGTGAACATTTTGTTGGCCTGTGCTGAATTAATCAAAGGAGGCTACAATACTCGTACTCCCTCAGAAAGTCAGGTGGGACAGTATAACCATATTGTATTTTTAAATAAATTATTCAGGTCACATTCCTGCAAAATAGTACTTAATTCGGAGTACTGGGTTGCAACAAAACATGAATGTGCATTCATTCATTCAATGTTAAACCCTTTATTTACATTTAGTCATTTTAGCAGACGCTCTTATCCAGAGCAACTTACAGTAAGTACATGTACATTCTCCCCAAGGGAAGCAGGGTTAAGTGCTTTGCCCAATGACACACTATAGTCTTGGAACATTTCTTGCAATACTGTTGCAACAATGTTATAGTAAAAACAGCAAAACGCAATGCATTTGTGCTGACCAGGAGCTAGGAAAGTAATGACTATTCCCAGGTCGCATGACAACGTTCATAACGTTAGTAAAGTACCCGTACCATCGCAAGTCGCCTGTAGTCTGTTAGAATCATAACCGTGACAGGCGCAAATGGAATTTGGCACATTTTCAAGGTAGTGTGGGTGGCTCTTAAAAGAGCCTTTGGGGTATCACAGGGCAGTCAAATGGCACCCGTTTACTTGGAGCTGGTGTACTTGGTCACCGCCTTGGTGCCCTCGGACACGGCGTGCTTAGCCAGTTCACCTGGGAGCAGCAGGCGGACGGCGGTCTGGATCTCCCTGGAGGTGATGGTTGAACGCTTGTTGTAGTGCGCCAAGCGAGAAGACTCTCCGGCAATACGCTCGAAAATGTCGTTGACAAAGGAATTCATGATTCCCATAGCCTTGGACGAGATGCCGGTATCGGGGTGGACCTGTTTCAGCACTTTGTACACATAGATGGCATAGCTCTCTTTCCTTGACTTTCTGCGTTTCTTGCCTCCCTTCACAGCAGTCTTAGTGACGGCTTTCTTGGAGCCCTTCTTGGGCGCTGACTTCGCTGGCTCAGGCATGTTAACGTCTCGTTTCTCTTCAGGAACTAATGAATTGCCAGGCAAGCGCTTCCCCGTAGTATATAGGGGGTTGAATGCAAAAATTGAGGCACGCCTCCCAGCTCTTCGAGACGTTGACACTGTGAAACGCGCGTGCGCCTGATTATCCGCCTATTCTAGGCTACTTCCCTGTTGGCATCTCTCCAGCGCATGCGTCCATCCTAGTGGACGACATGCGCTTGCCACCCTAAAGTATCCATTTTGTTATCCATTAAAAGTTTGCCACTTTGTTTCATGTTTTGTTACGGATCGGTTTCAACCAACGTCCATTTTTCCTTTCAAAGGTCAGATAGGTTGTTTACTTATGTCTAATGTCTACTTAAATACATATGAATACAAAACCATTTTAGTTTTTACTAGCCACACCAAATTCTATTGTAAATACTGTGCATTGTTCCAATTACTATTATTGGACACTTTAATCGGAATAGGACCGAGATTGCACTTTCTGCAAAGCGTATTAGAATATCCTTTTATGCAGTGTCTGCAGCGTCCTCTTGTTGTCTTCACCGGGAAATGTGCGACCATGTCCCTGCGCATCAGTTGGTGGTTCACATGCCCTCTTGACTGGGACCCCATTTGGTGGACCCCCATTACCTGAGGATGGTCTCTTCTGAGCAGTCACAGGTCTCTGAGGTGTCACTGTTATCGACATCAAAGGGCTCCCACTGGCTGAAGATGGTGTTTTGACAGCTGTGTTGGTCAGGATGAGAGAGGAAGCTAGTTGCGCCTGAAACAGTCTCCTGCACAACATCTTCTTCTTGGGAACATTGAGAGCTGTGCAGTCCCATTTGTAGAGGAGCCAGGCGTTGATCACAGCAAGGATAATGGTGTGCCAGAAGATGTAACTGTACCAGCGGTGTGATTTCATGGGGAACTTGTACTTGGCTGCAAATGAGTCCAGCAAATCCACACTGCCCATGTATTTGTTGTATGCACCCACAATGTGAGGTCTCTCAACTTCAATGTAGGATTTGGTGGCTTTGTTCCAGCGTTGAATCTTTTGCACAGGATCAAGGCCAGCAAAGGATGACACAAGTGTGACCACCCTGTTGTCATACCACTTAACAGCGCATATGTTGTGGTTTGCCTCTACTCTTGTCAGAGCTTCCTCTTCCCTTTTTCTTCAAGATCTTCTCATCTTCAAGGTTACTGCTGGTGGCCCGGGTTCAGGAGTGGAAGGAGCTCTTCGAGGACACGGTGGTGCAGGTGTTCGACGGCGTCATGGTCCTGTCCTTCATCAACTGCCTGTTGGACCCCTTGGTCTACTGCTTCTGCAGCACCAACTTCAAAAACATTTACCTGGGCAATTACTTTCCTTGCCTTCTGAAGAAACACGAACACCCCCTTGAGAACAGCACCTCCACAGCAAACCCAAATCCAGTTAGCCAATAATTTTAATGCTTGCGTAACATTGGTTGTCATTGTTTTTTTCGGTAAGCAACTGTATATTTAGCATATTTATATATAGCAAACTGTACATTTACATTTAGCAGACGCTTTTATCCAAAGCGACTTCCAAGAGAGAGAGCTTTACAAAAGTGCATAGGTTACTGATCATAACAACGAGATAGACCTAAACATTGCTGGTAGCCAAAACATGAAGCATACATTGTGAAAAAAAACAAATAAGTGCCAAAGGGAAATGCCAAATGTACAAAAACATTTTTTTTTATTAATCCTTTATTATCCGCATCAGAGGACTCCTACAAAATCATCTTGCAATTTATTTTTACAATATATATATTTATATTTAGGTCTTACAGGTGAAAGGGATCGCGATAGTTAATGGTCATACAGTGAAGTTCAACTGAATGCATGTTCAGATTACATTTTGTCATCTAACCAATTTACCAAAAAGGTGCGTTGTAACATTTAAATGTGGAGAATAATATTTAAAACTTATACTATACACTAATTGTAGTAATATAAAATATAATAAATTAATACAAAACATATAATACATCAACTGTAGGTCAGAGACAGAGTGGCTTGCAGGGAATCTGCACCATGTTACTATACATTATTGTGGGGGGGGGGGGGTGGAATTGCCACGAAGTAAATAAAAACGGTGGAAAATGCAGCCTTTATTATTATTATTATTAATGTTATTATGATTTAGTTTAATCTACATAGTGTTTTACGTAATGTGGACACATGTAGTTTCAAGAGATATGCATAATAAACCCATTAAAAAAATACATACTTTTAAATGTAGCAGACAACTCATCTTTGTATTCTTTTGACGTCATATAGGCTAGTGGGGGCTTTGAAGTTGCGTAACAATGGATATCATTTTACCACACTTGGGAGTGAGCTACACATTGTAATGAACTACGCCTACCAGTTTTTAGCTGTCACTTGGGGTTACACATTACAGTGTCATTTCAGTCACATTTCAGTTTTTCTTAGAATTTTGTTCTGAAATACACTTGTGAGACCAGCAAATTCTACACGTTGAAATGTTCCAATCGTCATGATCCATGTTCTTGTTACTTGTGCAAATGACCAATTGTGAATTTTGATCTTAAAAAATAACTTACGCTCCACCATAACAAATATCAGGGAGTCAGATGGCTCAGCGGTTAGGGAGTCGGGCTATTAATCAGAAGATTGTTGGTTCGCTTCCCGGCCGTGCCAAATGACGTTGTGTCCTTGGGCAAGGCACTTCACCCTAATACCCTCGGGGGGAATGTCCCTGTACTTACTGTAAGTCGCTCTGGATAAGAACGTTTGCTAAATTACTAAATGTAAATGTAATAACTATTGAGTGAGGAGTAGGCTACCTCGATTTGTTCAGGGTTCAATTTCACACATATTGTCACGCACATTCGTGTATTTAATTCTTTCCGTCTAATTATTAAAAAGCAGTGACTCAAATAGGGTGTTGTCTTCATTCAGAAACCAAGTATTGAGACTTGTCTCTGCATTCAGAATAATGTCTTTAGTCTGAACGGTCATCATGAACTTTAAACATTAGGCATGTTCTTATTGTGTCGTACTATGTCCATGACAGATAACCATAGACTTAATTTGACATCATGTATTCACATTTCTACACACTCTCTCTACTCTTTGCCATTTCATAAGGTGAAAACGCTAAGGCTACAGGGCAATGTTTGGGTCTCGGATCCAGCCGCTGCAGTTGGCGCCTTGAGAATGACACCACAATTGATAAACATAATGGCTGTATGGATTATATCCTTCTCAACATGCGTCGCTATTGGTGGCTGTGAGTACACACCATGAGTAATGTTTTCATAGAAATGTATTGGGTAAAAGTGCTGTATTTGGTGACCTGCCTGTCTGAAAATATAGGGCGAATAATTTGTGGAAGGGAGACGGAACCCAGCGATGGCTCGGGACTTGAGATTGTGTTTTACGCGATTCAGAAGACGCACATTAAAAACCTTTGGCACCGTAACTGGCTACCCCGAAGCTGCAAAGTCTATTGCCTGACATCTTGGCCCACTGTGCAACGTGTACTGGTCGGAAGAGAATGCACTTTTAAACACTTTAGAGGAAAAATGCCATCGGTAAACCCGTGCGCAAAGCTCAGTCTCGGAGTTCAACGCTGGCGTGTTGGGACAGTTGCAACAAAAAACACGAGGCTTCCGCTACTAGAACAACTTTATTCTGAGCAATAAGAAGTTTACTTTCTAGCCACAGCTGCTTTTGGACAGTTTGTCTATTCCAGCTGCGATTTGTACACCGTTATACATGAGGAGAAAACACAAGTGGCACTGCTTGTCGATTGCAGACAGCGGTCGAGCTGACTAATTGAGTCTACACAGTTCTCATACCGCCTTTAAGGCCAGCCCCCAGCCCACAACCGAACACTACTCCCAAGCACAGAAATCAGTTGAGTTTACTCGAGCGATCGGTTCAAACGACAGACATGGCAGAAGTCGCCCCAGCAGCACCCGCTCCGGCCAAGGCACCCAAGAAGAAGGCAGCAGCTAAGCCCAAGAAAGCGGGACCCAGCGTCAGTGAGCTGATTGTTAAGGCTGTGTCCGCCTCCAAGGAACGCAGCGGCGTGTCCCTGGCAGCGCTCAAGAAGGCTCTTTCTGCCGGTGGCTACGATGTAGAGAAAAACAACTCCCGCGTCAAGGTCGCCGTCAAGGGACTGGTTACGAAGGGGACCTTGGTCCAGACCAAGGGAACCGGCGCCTCCGGGTCTTTTAAGATCAACAAGGCCGCTGAGACCAAGGCAAAGAAGCCTGTCAAGAAAGCCGTCACTCCGAAGCCCAAGAAGGTTGTCGCCAAGAAGGCCGCTGTGGCCAAAAAGTCCAAGAAAGCTGTGGCGAAGAAGCCTGCAGCTGCCAAGAAGTCTCCCAAGAAGGCAAAGAAGCCCGTGGCAGCCAAGAAGGCTACCAAGAGCCCCAAAAAGGCTAAGAAGCCTGTGACGCCCAAGAAGGTAGCAGCCAAGAGCCCCAAGAAGGCAGTCAAGGCAGCCAAACCCAAAGCGGCCAAACCCAAGGCAAAGAAGGCGACACCTAAGAAGAAGTAATTTCTTGAATACAACTTCTACGTGGCAGTTGCTTTGCTCACTGTTACACAAGCACAAACAAAAGGCTCTTTTAAGAGCCACCAACTCTTTCCATAAAAGTGCATCCATTTGTTAGGTTCCCTCCACAAATACTACGTGTAGGCTAAAGCATAACTAGTGCTTTGAGAAAATGCCCCATTTGTTCATGGGGATTATCATACTATGTCGTTGACATGGGCATCTCACCGGTACAACAGGCCACAGGTATTTGTTACATTGTGGGGAAATCTTCCCCTGCTCTTAGACCGCTTTTCATGGTAGCGACTTGACAGAAACAAGGAAGTTTCTGAGTTCCATTTCGTGGAGCTCCCCCCCACAGGGCAGCTCAGCTCCTATTGGGTTAGGCAGCAAACGACTGAAGATCAAAATGTATCCGCATCTGTAACATCTCAGCCTGCTTTTTTGGAAAGTCTAGTCTCTTACTGTAAGATGTCAACAAGATTCTGCAAGACATGTTCACCTGGCTATATCCAATGTTGTGGTATTTCTGCAAATGAGAGCATAAATTAGTATGCCCCGTTTGCCCATGTTAACAAACCGTTTCAAAAAACTTGTAATACATTTTTTGTTTGTCTTAATATAAGTAATCAACTTAGTAATTTTCATTACTGAGTTGACCCCCATTTTGGCTTAAATGACTGGACTAATAGCTAATAATATAGACAAATAATAGCGACTACTTAAAGAACCTCTTAAAACGCCCATAAGTCATCACAGCAAACTAAAGCCTAAGCCATGTAGCCTACTGATAAGTGCTGGTTGTAAAGAAATTTGATGACAATATTAGCGAATGGTGCTCAAAATGAGGAGCGACGGAAAGGAACAAAGAGAGAAGAGGGTGGGGACCAAATACCCCCCTCGCAGTCCGCGATAGCGCGAAAGGCAACGCCTCCAGTTTTGCCGCTACCTCTGATTGGATCGAGACCGAACCGGCCTTGTGACCAATGACTGCCAGTTACCGTGAAGTATAATAGGTGTTCTTTGACCGAGTCTATTCAATGTAATCTAAGACGTCAACAAAATGAGCGGAAGAGGTAAAACCGGAGGCAAAGCCAGGGCCAAGGCAAAGACTAGGTCATCACGCGCCGGACTTCAGTTTCCCGTGGGTCGTGTTCACAGACTTCTTCGTAAAGGCAATTACGCGCAGCGTGTGGGAGCTGGCGCGCCCGTCTACTTGGCCGCCGTGCTCGAGTATCTGACTGCTGAGATCCTGGAGTTGGCTGGCAACGCTGCCCGCGACAACAAGAAGACTCGTATCATTCCTCGTCACCTGCAGCTGGCTGTCCGTAACGACGAAGAACTGAACAAACTCCTCGGTGGTGTCACCATCGCTCAGGGCGGAGTGTTGCCTAACATCCAGGCAGTACTTCTCCCCAAGAAGACCGAGAAGGCTGTCAAGTCCAAGTAATGTCCCCGTTTGATTTGTTGTGATTGTTCACCCTCCCCAAAGGCTCTTTTAAGAGCCACCCATTTAACTCTAGAAAAGAGCATTGACGTTCTCCGTAATCAATTCCAATGTGGAATCAAATTAGTTCACTGTAACCTAAATCCACACAGTGGGTCATACCACAACCGCATACTCTAGCTACCTGACTGAACAGGTTACCACATTGGAGGAAAATGTTTTTATCGCTATAAGGTGTAGACAAGAATAGCCTCCTTGGTGAAATAAAGACCCGAGGCACGGGTAGTCCCTAAAACAAGTTAGTCAATTTTCTTTAGGCCTATTCGTTTCATTTCCGTAGGCTACACGGACGGATGTAAAATAATTAATTGGATTATAAATATACATTTGTAATAATACATAAGTAGCGAGACAGTTCAAATGAAGGCGGAGGCATAAAGTTTGAAATTTAGGCGGGCACGGAGGCTCTGTCCACGCGTCTAATGGCAATGTCCAAAGCGCAATTGCATTACCATTGATCAGTTGTGTTTTTGTTTAAACTTTGTGAAGTAAATACGTAAATACAACATGTATTCATTTAGCAGACGCTTTTACAAAGATTTGGAAAACGAAAAAGATACTGAAGCAAGATGCAGACTTTAGTAGTCTAAAGTGAACAGTTGAGGTGATTTCATGCTCCCTTATAGTTAATGTTGATACATGTTGTGGCTGCTGAATTTTAATATACTTAGTTTGACATCTTATTTTAAACATTTTGATCCCATCCTCGAGTCCAAGGGGTTTATCAGTGACTGCAATTACTTTGGGGCTGTATCCAGTGGCTGACTATATTGCTTCACTGTTACATTGCCGCTAAAGTTACACAGCAAACTGCATACCATTCACTGCAACATTGTTTCTGGTGGCTTGATACTTACAAATACCAGTGGGTTACACTTTTGGTAGTAGCATATTGGGAATTCAATTCATACCGCACCATTTCCGTTTTGTAGAAGTTGGTTCTGGACTAGATAAAATTGAGCTGCTTAATGTCCTTTTTTGCATATCGTGGTGTGAATTTTACATACTACAAGCATGCAAGGAAACGGAAGGCCTGGTCTTTTCATAGAGATAATGAGGTGGCTCTTAAAAGAGCCTTTGGGGATGTTGCAGTCAAATTACATTTAGGCGCGCTCTCCGCGAATGCGGCGGGCCAGTTGGATGTCCTTGGGCATGATGGTAACCCTCTTGGCGTGGATGGCGCACAAGTTGGTGTCCTCGAAGAGACCGACCAGGTAGGCTTCGCTAGCCTCCTGCAGAGCCATCACAGCGGAACTCTGGAATCGCAAGTCAGTCTTGAAGTCCTGGGCGATTTCTCTGACCAGACGCTGGAAGGGGAGCTTGCGGATCAGCAGCTCAGTCGATTTCTGGTAGCGACGGATCTCTCTCAGAGCCACGGTGCCGGGCCTGTAACGATGGGGCTTCTTCACGCCACCGGTGGCTGGCGCACTCTTACGGGCTGCCTTTGTGGCAAGCTGCTTCCTCGGGGCTTTGCCACCGGTAGATTTACGAGCGGTCTGCTTGGTTCTGGCCATGCTGCTTGTTTCCTTCTCTTCGATACAAAACTGAATACAGTAAAAGGGGAAGCGAACAAGTTTATATCTCCAGCCACGTCGTGCATTGATTGGACGGCCTCAGGCAGGAGCCTCCCTCTCCCCCGCCATTGGATGTAATCAGGGCCGCCAAAAATTCAAACAAGACCCCGCCCCACTCCCAAGCTTGCTTTGCTATTACTATTTTCAAATTAATAATCAGTTTCAAACAACTTCCATTTTCCCTTTCAAAAGGTCAAATTTAATCACAATTTCCAAAATAACTAGCGCTTTTTTTTTTTTTTTTTTTTACACTTGAACAGCGTATTTGAGTGCAGATATATACCTATATATCTTTTTTTCTTCTTCCACAGTTAAGTCTCCTCCAATTAAGCGAGTTGACTGTAGCAAGATGGCCGCCATGTGCGGACGTTCTAGACTCCGCCGTAAGACTAGTCTTTATATATATCTATGGCCTACATGGAACGTATTCTGCTGATGGGGGGACGAAGAAGACATAATAGGCTACTGTAGACGCCTATCAAATAGGCTATACGTGGAGTGCGTTTTATTTAGGTCAAAAAAATACCCCTGCTACTTCCACCAAGGAAGTTATTCTCGACTGTGCACCTCACTTAACACTTGGGAGGAAAATGTTGATGAATTGCGCAATATAATCATGTTCAGTCAGGTAGAGTATGCGGTTGTGGTATGACCCACTGTGTGGATTTAGGTTACAGTGAACTAATTTGATTCCACATTGGAATTGATTACGGAGAACGTCAATGCTCTTTTCTAGAGTTAAATGGGTGGCTCTTAAAAGAGCCTTTGGGGAGGGTGAACAATCACAACAAATCAAACGGGGACATTACTTGGACTTGACAGCCTTCTCGGTCTTCTTGGGGAGAAGTACTGCCTGGATATTAGGCAACACTCCGCCCTGAGCGATGGTGACACCACCGAGGAGTTTGTTCAGTTCTTCGTCGTTACGGACAGCCAGCTGCAGGTGACGAGGAATGATACGAGTCTTCTTGTTGTCGCGGGCAGCGTTGCCAGCCAACTCCAGGATCTCAGCAGTCAGATACTCGAGCACGGCGGCCAAGTAGACGGGCGCGCCAGCTCCCACACGCTGCGCGTAATTGCCTTTACGAAGAAGTCTGTGAACACGACCCACGGGAAACTGAAGTCCGGCGCGTGATGACCTAGTCTTTGCCTTGGCCCTGGCTTTGCCTCCGGTTTTACCTCTTCCGCTCATTTTGTTGACGTCTTAGATTACATTGAATAGACTCGGTCAAAGAACACCTATTATACTTCACGGTAACTGGCAGTCATTGGTCACAAGGCCGGTTCGGTCTCGATCCAATCAGAGGTAGCGGCAAAACTGGAGGCGTTGCCTTTCGCGCTATCGCGGACTGCGAGGGGGGTATTTGATCCCCACCCTTCTCTTTGTTCCTTTCCGTCGCTCCTCGACTCAATTTCGGTCGTCTAGTTATAGGCTATAGGCCTATGTGTAATTAACTAGGCTATTCCATGAGAATAATAAATAGGTTTTCACATCATATAATCTGCCGGGTGACTGACAACTGTCCACAGGAGATCCATGTTTACCATTACCCTTCCCATTTTATGATGACTAGGATGCCTTGACAATACTGACTTTTCTTTTCTAGCTGTTGTCGGCGACTGCAAACAAACTTTACATCCAGTCATATTTTAACAATCAAGCATACATTAACCACATAATAAAGCAACTGGTGTAATGTTATGATCACAGACAGGAGCCAACTGTTTGATTTTCATGTTTAAATATGTGTTGTGAGTCAGATGGCTGAGCGGTTAGGGAGTCGGGCTAGTAATCTGAAGGTTACCGTGTCCCTGTACTTATTGTAAGTCGCTCTGGATAAGAGCGTCTGCTAAATGTAAAATGTTGTATACAAATTGATCATTTCACTCTTGCCTAGTGTAGGCCTAATATATAGAGAAAATAAACATTCAGTATTTGTAATAGTTCATTTGACAGAATTATACAGCAGTTTTAAACAACCTCTACCTTTGAGTCGCCCTCTCCCTCTCAAAAAGGAATAGAGAACTAGCAGGTAATCTTGTAATGTCTAAAGTATGTATTGCATTAGTACAGTATTACATTTCCTTGTTGGAATCAAATGTATTTTATAATGTCAAAGATAATACATTTTCCCTGAAAAGATCCATGTAACCCAAACACCTCCAGAACTCTCCTCTTGCACTGCTTCCTAAAGGTAACTCCTCTGGTACAAAGTCATCTAAAACATTGGTGTTCACTGAGTGCTCTTAATGAAGGGGTTTGTTTAACAACCCTTCTTGTGCTTAAAAAAAGCACCATCTCCTTGGGAACTATACAAGAACAAAAAAAAACAATTAAATTGACCACTATACTGACTCCCTTCTAAAAGTTTACAATTCCCACGAACTCATTGGGGAAGTCACCTGTATTTATGGGTTAACCCTTGTGCTGCCTTCGGGTCACATGACCCAAAGGTTCATAATGAACCATCATTGTGTTTACCCAATTTTACCCAATACAAAAACAAATAAAAATAATTTTCTTTTAACCTTTGCAATGTGGGGGGTCTGAGACAGCCCAACGGTTAAAAGAAAATGCTTCACTTTGTTTTTGTATGCGGTAAAGTTGTCGCAATACGACGGTGGGTCACAATGACTGATGGGTCAGAATGACCCGAAGATAACACAAGGGTTAAGGGTGTTACCAGCTAACAGAGATGAGAGGCTACTGCAGACAATACTCTTAAATCACAATTCAGGTTTTCAACCTCTAGACACCCACCAACAGATTTGCAGTAGGTGCTTGCAATTTTTACAAAACACTGTATTTAGGATAAGCATACACAATCTTCCCCAGTTATATTAGTTTTTCTCCATTCCTTCGGCTCATTTCACGAAACAGAAATGACATTCTCAAAACAACACGTGCAAACCTCCGAACCACCGGGCACTTGTTCATAACAGATTGGAATTTCTCATTCCTTTAATCAATTGCAATTGTATTAGCACAAAAAAAACTCGATAGGATTGAGGAATGGGGAGTAAGGTGATAAGAGCACCATCAGCATTCTTGGTTGGGCAGTGAACCCTGATGAGTGGGCCACGGTGGAAGCTTACATTGTCCCACACAATGACAAATGTAAGCAAGTGAGGCCCTACCAAAACCCTCTCATGTAGAGGGATAAGATCGGAGTGCAGGCGGTCCAAGAACAACAGGAGCTTCTGGGTATTGTATGGGCCAAGACTGGGAATATGGGTGACTACACCATTCTCTGAAATGGCAGCACACATGGTGATGTTGCCCTCGAGCTGGCCTGGGACAAGCTCTATATATTTGATGGAAACATTAATACTCCTGGATAGCTCCTGTCAGCTAACTAAACTTACTGTGTAATTGGTGATCGGATGTGTCCCCTTGTTTAGTAAAGTTCTAGTTGCACCTGACAATGACTAAGCAGATGATCCAAGAGATCCATATTACAGTATATACCATGTTTTTCATGGCATTATGTGCCTGAAAGATTTTGACAGTGGCGTGAACTATTGTGCAGGTTATGATGTACACAAGGAATGTATGCCAATGTTTTGCAGAGAATAACCACTTGACTGAGAAGCAACAGTCAGTTTAGACCAGCAAGACATATTCAATTGGTAATTGGCCTAACTGAAGGCAATTGTACTTAAGCATTTGCAAAGATGTTTTCAATCATTTGAAATTTGTGCCAACTGTAGGCAATTGCACTTGTCATTTACAATGATGTGCTAATACAATTGCAATTTGATTAAAGGAATGAGAAATTCCAATCTGTTGTGAACAAGTGCCCAGTGGTGTGGAGGTTTGCACGTGTTGTTTCGAGAATTTAATTTCTGTTTCGTGAAATGAGCCAAAACAATGGAGAAAAACTAACTTAAGAATTTGGAAGATTTTGGCCTGTGTAAAAAGTACCAAAGCATAATTTAACCCTTGTGCTGCCTTCGGGTCACATGACCCAAAGGTTCACAATGAACCATCATTGTGTTGCGACAACTTTACCCAATACAAAAACAAATAAAAAGCATTTTCTTTTAACCTTCGCGATGTGGGGGGTCTGAGACAGCCCGACGGTTAAAAGAAAATGCTTCACTTTGTTTTTGTATGCGGTAAAGTTGTCGCAATACGACGGTGGGTCACAATGACTGATGGGTCAGAATGACCCGAAGATAACACAATGGTTAAAACATGGTGTACTAGTCAATAGACAAAAAGAAATGCAACATTCTATTAATTAATCCCAAAGGATATTTTATTACATACAAATAGACATTACAGCACGTTAGCAGGGGTGTCTTTTCACATGGGAAGGAGGGTGGAGGCCCAGCACGTTGAAGAACTCAGTGAGCAGGCTCTGTGACACAAAGGCAATATGTTTATTTAACTCAACAAATAATAAAACAATTTGATAATAATAATAATAAATACATCTATTAATATATAGAGTAATACTTACTGGATTGGACAGCTTTCTTTCCTAAAAATATAAGTATAATACATTTTGATCAGCAGTGAAATGTTGCTAAGCAAGTAGTAGACTAAATTCATGAAGCTTGGTGAATTTGTCTATCTGGGATCAATAATACTAAACATGAATGAATTTAAATCCCCATTGCACCAAACTAACTTTGGCCATTGTCAAAGTGTAATTTTAAATAGGAAATCAGCAACTTAAAGTGCATTATAAATACTATTATTATTATTATTATTATCATCAACAACTTACCCCCATAAGAGACTTTGTAGTACAGATATGTCATGATACCGACACCCACCCACATCTCCTGGTAGGCCTGGGTGTAGTAAGGGCTCATCTTGGCCCACCAGTTTGCAAACACACGTCCTGCCATCTGAGTAGGAGACAAACAGAAACACTATTGACGTTGTGACCTTGCAGTAAAACACGTTTTGGAAATCACTGGATTAATCTTGTTGGAGATTGTAGTCACTAGGATATACGAAATGTATCGTTTGTGCTTGGCACAACCTATAACATAGTAGTTAGTACAAGTTCATTGACATATCTAATAGGCTACATTAACCACTCGAATTAACACCATTATCACATAATACATTTAAAACCAGATCGAGCAATGGCAATTCTAAGATTGTATCCATGGAGCCGAGTACTTTTGCCCCGCAAAGCCATACAATTCTAGTACTGCTCGATGATACTGTATAACCATGGTTTATACAAACAGTAACATGAATGCCATTATTACTATCTGTTAATAGTACAGCAATTTCACAGTCTACGTGTGGTTCCGATCACACTGACTGGGTCTACAAGTTTATGCAGTTACTAAACTACAGTCACTGACTCTGTACGGTACTGTATTGGGACTTGGTAGTATTGACCTTAGCTCAACAGAGTAGCTAGTAGCTATACGATAAACGTAAACCTATCGTCATGGTCTCAACATTACATTTCGTGACGAATGTTCCTTAATTTTGTAGTTGGCATCACTTGAATATTTCGTTAGCAAAATACTACAACTAACTATGGCTATGGCACTAACAAACTAGCTAATAGTGCTAACCCGATAGCCGCTAAGTGCTAGTGCTAAAGCGGTATTGCTGCGAGAATGGCTAGTTAGCTAGGCTAGTTAGCTAGCATCATCTGAAGGCCTAACCCGTCCTCTGTTCAAGACACCACGATGAACAACAGACATACATATACACTGGTATGACTAACAACGAGACACTTATTATGGTTTATTCTATACAACAATGAAAACTGATAGTGGTTCAGGAAATTATTACACGTACCTTTCAGTCTGTGGTGTATGAGGAGGAAGGTCACTTCCCAACAAGCAAGCAAGTTGTATGGAGTCGCAAAGCGCACTGGGATGTATTTTTCTTCTGTTGAGTCAGTTGTCTCATGTAGTAATTTCAGTGTGCGTTACTGCTACCTATTGGACTGGAGTGTATTGTGAATTGTGTTTTTTTTTCTCTCTTTTTCTTATTATTGACCAGAAAACTTACAAAACTCTCGTAGCGGAGAACGATATCAGTTGGAATAGTATCAAATATTGTCAACGTACATGAAAGGAGAGCATCCCCTACACAATGCCAAAAAGCAAATAAGAGCTAGGGGGTATTAGTTAAAAGAAAACTAGTCAAGAGCAATGTGAATTGTGTTAGTAAAGAACAGAAGTTGGTTTGTCATCAATTATGTATATAATCAAATTAGCAGAGCTAATCTACATGTAATTCAGTGATTTCAGTGATCTATTCAAGAGCTATATAATTTATAACGGTATAATCTCTGCTCATGTTGATCGGTTGATGCCCTTATATGTCAGAGAAATCCTGGGGAGATTACGTACAGATTCAGGGGCCTGGAAGGTTCAAATCTACACCAACAGAGGGACATGAGTTTACAACCCAAAATGGAAAATCTGGGTAAACTACGTTTTGAGCTGTGCATGTTCACCACAGTGTGGCAGCATAAACACATGGTAGCAATGATGTGATTTAATGTTACTGTCACCCTCTGCCTAACCATCTTTTTTTTAACTCAACAATTTTGGGGGTGATTTATTTAGTCAGTTATTCGTTTGTCAATCAGCTAACCAGCCAGTCAGTGAATTTCATGGTGACAAGCACTTGATAGCTATGCCACTGGGAGTCAATCACCCTGGCAACCCTTTCAATCCAAAATGACTTGCTTGTTGTGATACACACGCCATCTACACAGTGTGAACTTTGGACTCAATTGATAGATTTCTAGACCACATATGCTTGGAATAGAGAGAGACAGTAAGAGAGTATGTGAGAGAGGAACAGACAGATGATATATCATCTGGTCAAAGCAGATATCTCATTCCATGTCTACATGCAGCTACCCCCTCATCTTTTTCTTTTTTTCTCTTTTTCCCTTCTGTCCATCTTTCTGACCCCACTCCCCACTGCTCTCTCCATATTTCCTTACCTTTTCATATGTCTTATCTTCCAGGACTTCCAACTGAGCTCTCACCAGTCATCGCCTAGCAACACGGCAGCTCCAAACACATTATTCACAGGGCCTGTGTCTCAAAGTACAGCACATTCTCTTATACTCTTGGCTGATTATACCTATGTTTGGACTGCATAACAATAGATGAATCACTTCTATTCTATGAGGCAATTTGGCAAATATCTCTAAGGAACAGAATCTATGTAGGGTGTAAAGACAAGAAAACATTGTTGCAACGTGTGTGTGTTTGTGTGTGTGTCTATGGTGGGGTGTCCGTTAAAAGATAGTAATAATAACAAACAGTTAATTATCATCAGAAAAAATATTTGACGTGCCCCAGCTCTAAATCTTCTTGTGTTGGCCCCCATTTCCATCAGTACCACCTCTCATGTGTGAACTAAACAGCACTTTTCTGAAAACATTTCAGCAGAGCAGCCTTGGTCTGTTCCATTATTTATGTTCAGAAAGTTAAATGAGGATATGCCCCATTTAGAAATTCCCACAATCAACACCACTCACCGTTCTGACAGGGACTCAAACCAATCCTATTACAACGATATGGAATAGAGACTATATAGAGCATACAAACTCCTCAATGTTGGTGGGTACAACTGTGATAATTTATGTATTTTTGTCATTTACAATTCCACAGGTGAAAGTAAATGACAAGACCTACAGTATACTATATGTTAGTTAGAATGTTTCCCCAGTCAGGTTATTAGAAGTCTTGATTTGAGGAGGAACAAGTATTCACCCTGGTTTTATATAGCTTTACCTAGGCCATGCTCTCCAGCTTGATCACATACTGTGTCTGTGTTAAGTGGTCAGCAAAGACCATTAAAGTACCCTTTAGAGACCCTCTGTTCACAATCCATGGAGAGTTACTGTTAATGAGGTGGAAAGAAGAGAGATGACGATGAAAGAGAGAGGAAATTATAAATAGGGAAACAGCATCTAAATATGCTAAATGAATGGGCTAAGCTTTGTGGTATATGTGAGTTTGTCTGTGGCTGGTGTTCACTGTGTTTTAAATTCTTGATTTATGACTACACGTTTAGTAGTTCTACGGACTTGGGGATTCAAAGTGAAAATGCATTGAACAGACACGAGGTTCAGTTTGTCACGCAGATGGCGTTGTGAAAATTATATAAATGCATGTCATCAAATGGGCAACAAATCATCAATGAAAAAGAGCAAAAATGGTAACGAACGGAACTGACGTCAGTCATTTCAACTGTTGACTTTCTCAGTGCTGTTGAGGTGATCCATGGTAACAGTGTCCTCTCAGCCAGCAACCGGTCTGTCATAGCGACACTTTTGTCTCAAGCTCGTACAGTACAGGACTCGATAACTGCGATGCTCTGAGGGACCGATCTCAACAACCCGGCAAATTCCGGTGCGACAATACCGGATTCATGATCCACCCACCTGAACCGCAAGCAGAGAAATATCGCCAGGTGCTAGTTTACTCATCAACTTCTGTCAGACTCAGAGCAAGGAATTTCTGGAATGTTTAACGATGTTTAGCCAACAGCAACCTACTTTACTTAGCTAGCCAAGCGCTGCCTACCACAACATAAACATAATTAAGCAGAAAAGCAAGAAAGTACTAGGCCAGCAATTTCAGTCAGCTGTACAGCCATTGTACTCGGACAAAAACGCAAAATGACGAATATCATTAGCGCTAGTGCTAGCTATCAAGGATTCGTGAAATGTTAGCTGTTAGTTAGCTAGACTAGCAAGCAGACATTATACTAAAGCTACGCAGCAAGTTACTTATTTACTAGGGAAAGATACCAACAAAAGTAACTGCTTTGATCATATTGCTATCTATATAAAACAGCACGCTAGATACTGTACTGTAACTAAGGGATCGTGAAGATGGCGACTGGAACGGGTTGGCAGCAATACTACAGCCCTGCTGGCAATCCATCCTCGGGAGCAGGGAAATATAACTCAGCATCATCATCAGCATCGACAATGTCATACCAGTCCGGCATCGCCATGGAATATACACAGGACCTACACCTGAAAATGAGCAAGAAAATAGCCCAGCTTACAAAGGTAAGAGATGTCTTTGAAATGTAGCTACAAGGGATACCGGCTGCCTGTGCTTGTATGCTGATGCCACAGCAGTACACTTGTCAAGCGGCGACGAGATGAGGATGCTGCGAGTAGCATCCATCGACAGCATCCCTACACAGCGTACTGTTGCACAGCATACTCACACAGTCAAAGCTAAACATGTTGATATTAAAATATCGCTTATATCACTTTCCCATTCTAATTCTTCAGTTTCAATTTCTGTCAAGAAATAGAAAACGTCAAAGACATCCTCACGTGTTCTGCTGGAAGCTTTTACCACGGACATAGCGAATCATGCTCTACACCCGCAGTTTATTATCGCCAAGGTGTCCACCTATTGAACAAATGCTGGGTGAACATTAAACTGTTAAACGCAGTATGTTATTATTTCAAATGTTTATGTTGGATGTTTGAATAGCCAACACAAAACATTTAATGGATAGAGATTATGCATCAGGGCACGCATGTCTCGAGAATATCAGCACTGTACGTTTATTCGAGTATACTATTGGATTAGTTCTGCTCCTTATGCTTACAATACAGATGATGGCCTCAATTGCCCAAAAATAATGCCATATGCGGTTCGTTGCTCGGATGTTGGCTGCACTGTCCTTGCTGCTTCTGGGATATTTTAATAGTTTATAGTATTAATAGTTTGCATAGCTTAAGTAGATAACCTTACATGGGATATGTGATCAAATCTCAGTTATTGCTTTGTAAGATGTGTTTTCTTATGATACGCTCTCAGTGACCAGCCTGCATTCAGATGAGAACCCTTGATGTATTCGTCAGTCATTTTAGAACGACCCTACCCCTCAAGATGTATATCTGCTGTGGTTAGTTACTCCTGCTAGCCGACATATAAATCTGTTGAAGAATATAAAACGTATCTGGTAATTTACTTTAACATTTCTTCCGATCTAGCAATGGGTAAGATTCTCTTCCACCTTGAATTCATGTAGAGGAAAATGCAGACTGAGAACAGGCAAGGCAGACTCAATTATAACTGCTGCTTGTTTTTCTCAAAAAGCAAGGGAAATATACAGTAAGGTATTAAGGAAGGGGCGAGTGAATGATAAATAAAATCAAAAGAAAGAGAGGGGGAAGGAAAGATAAGGAGATCGAGAGAAAGAGAGAATAAAAGGTGCAGACTGTCCGCCAGCTCCCTGCTGGTGAGATGGCAGCGGTTAGTTATTAACCTCCACAGGATGTTCCCTGGATGATTGTCACACTCTCACGTCAGATTTCATTAAGATAAATGGTCTCTCTGTGAGACACACACACAGATGCATTTTCCAAACTTTTCAGAATGAAAGAATTTGAGATGTTGTAAAAAGAGGAAAAACTAGCTTACTTTATTGTAGATACACTACAAAATACAATAGGTAGTATAGTATATTTTGTGTGAAGATTTTGGTTACTTTTGGTTGGACTATTTCGAGGTGCAATGTGAGTTTGGGTTGATTAGTCAAGTGGCAGGGGAGGAGGCTATGACAGAGATTGTTCTGATCTTGAACGCAGCAGCTTGTGGTTGGGATAAGTGTAGTGTTTATCCATGAAGTGCACATTCTTGTCATGCATACACACACACACACACACACATGACGTGTAGGGTACCTCGGTAAATACACATCAGTGATAAGCCGCTTGAAATATGTAGATGTCTAACCTGTGCTCCCACCGTTTTTCATCTCATCAGTGGCTGATGCGTTGAGGCATGATGTTGCGTTTTTGTGTTGAGTCATAGAGGTAAATAAGTGAGAGGGCTTTTGAAGTTTACAGGGCCTGCTAATTAACTGTTCACTCCTATGACAGGCCAAGGTATCTCTATAACCAGGCTATATCTCAGACACGCAGAATAATGGAGGTGCACTGGCTGCCAGGAATACCTCTATAGTGCTATTCACACACTGCCTATAAGGCATAATTTTACCAAAGACAATAGAATATACTGCTAAAGAGGCATTCCTCCATAGTGAAGGTAATATTATGCTGTAGAATCAATTAGCCTTATATGACCTGATCATCATAATAGAAAATCAACAACATAGCCTACCAGTCCAAAAAAAGCATAAGCCTAAGTCAAATGGAAATGTTTTGTAATGAGTGACTTCAAAGGCTGTAAAAAGAAAACAGCGAGTCATTGTTAAGTGAAATATTTTTGCTTCTGACCATTACATGAAACGAATCAATTTTTACCTTGCACCAACATTCACAAAGAGGAATTTGGAGAATTGTCAGAAGCATAAATTCAAAGGGTTTTGTGTAATACACACTTTTAGCTATTTCAAAATACCATAGCCTACCTGTGTGTTCAATAGCTACTTGGCAGGTAGTTAGATGGCAACCACACAGAATCCTTATATTGTACACTTAGAAAGTATTTTTTGTTTTAAAATGAGCCTAAACTTATTTGGGTAAAACCTAAATGTAGGCCGAAACAATGCAGACCTCTAAAATGGAGGTCATAGGTCACAGGAGTTAATGGCTGACTTTAGCCGTGAGTGCTATGCTTCCCTCCATTCTCATGACAAACCCCCAGTAGGCTGCCTTTATACACAGTATTTCATGCCTGTAATTTCATGCCTGTTTTCTTTCTGAAGGGAATATATGGACTATGGATCTTCCATCCATCCCCTCCTACCCTTTTCTCCCTGTCCTCATCTCTCCGTCCACCCGTCTCCCCATCTTTCCCTTCCATCCATCTATATTCACTCCGTCTCTCCGTCTCTCCCCCTCTCCCAGCGATCCCTCCTCCTATTTCCTATTTCACACTCATCCCTCGATCTCTTCACCCCCTCCTCCATCCCTCCCATCGTTAATCTCACACTCTATGTGATGGGCCTGCTGTGTGTACAACGCTTGTCGCTGCAGTTATCTCTCACACATGGTCCCATGTGACAGGCTAGTGAGTATTAAAGTGGTGTGTTGTTCCTTGCACATTGTCACACATAGCTTCAAGTAAACTGGTTGATTGCCTCGTGCTCTCTCAAACACCAGACTTCAGTGCCATTGTGGGATGACAAGTCTCCACTAGAGCCCAGTCAATAGGATCTTTTGGGTCCCATACTGATTCAGATAGGTAGAGAAAACGACCACAATTCAGGGTTTCCCGCAGAAAATGTGTTAGTTAAGGTGGTAGGGTGGGGTTTGCTGTCAGACGTGGGGGGTAGTTTGTGCAATAGAGTAATGCGGAGGGGGGGGGGGGTAGTTTGCGATAGACTAATGCGTTCTGCAGAGAAGGGAGACTGGCGTTGGTCACGGTTTGGAAAGGAAGGGAAAAAAACAGGACAACGGCGGATATTGCAAAAAAATAAAATACAAAGCAGCAGGCGTGTGTTGCTTAGGCGGCCGCCTTAACTGAAAAGTGCTGCGGGAAACCCTGCAATCTTTTATTTTCATATCTTTTTTCTTATATGACTGATTGAATAGGCTAGTAGAATTGACTAACCTTTTCTCTGGAGGTTTCACCAAACAGTGAAAGCTGGTCGGAATAGATAATAATTATCAGCAACTTAGACTGTCAACATTTTATATGTGAACTATAGGCAGACAGATACCCTAGTATATCTCTTGAGGGCCAATGTCGTTAGATAATGCAGACAGATCTCGATGCCCTCTGGTCTCCACCATTCGTCTTTCTAGAAATACTTTGGATGATGATATTTTGTCAGGATGCAATGCTATGGAGGGTTTTTCCCAGACTGATCTAAAATGTTACGAGGCAGAGCATTCGTGTGAAACAAGCAAACAAAATAAATGAATCAATATTCAAGCTTGTGGAGCAGTCACAGACAAGAGGCAGGGAGAGAGAGACTGATGGACTGATCTCATCCATCTTAGACTGTCCGAGCGTTCTCTTTTACATTCCTCATTAGTTTCTAACAGGGTTTGGGCATTCAGAGAGAACCAAGCAACATACACACATACACTGTCACCCACACTCGCACTACAGACACTTCATCGTTTGATTCATAGCAGTGCAAATTTGGATGAATTGGCGAGGTAACCTGCCCCCGACTGACTGTTAACGTGTCGTTTTGGTCTAATGGCAAACTCTTTGGCCAGTGGGCGACCCTGGGATTGGTCTCATTTCTCCTCTGTGTCCAACATACTGGTGACTCATCTAGCCTCATTTACTGCAAAACATCCGAATCCTACCTCTCTGCTTCCCCCTCCCAACCCTCACAGACACACACACACACACACACACACACACACACACACAGAGCTTACATGTACATTCCCTCCCTTTTCCCTCTAGTTCGTTGTGTCTGTCAGCCTCTTTATTCTCCAGTCAGTGTTCCAGTAAGGGAGCAGGGTGGTGAATATAGGCCACGCTCCCTCTGATTATGACACCACTTAATAAACCATGTAAACCAATCAGGCCTCTGCTGCTCATTACTCTGTCTAACAGAAATAGGCTGCACTGCAGTACAGAACTTGTACCCAGTAGGGGATGGCCAGGCATCATCCATCTTTTAGCCCAGTATGCTGAATCCTAGACAATAGCTCTGCGTGTATTGCTCCTTCAGGATGGGAAAGTGACCGAATCCTCTGTTCGCTAACGCCATCGGAGCAAACACTTGCTGAAAGACTGCGGGTGACTGATCAGTCTCTGTTAAACCAGTCCTGCCAACTTTGACCCAACCCGGTTGGCATCTTATTTGGATTAGGATTCTGTGCGCACATACCACAGCACGATCCTTGGAACAGATTGGCAATTTCTAAATCTTGCCAGATGCGAGTTAGCAAACCTGCTTATTGTCAGAATGGTTTGATTTACTATTTTGCTTTGACTTACTGGCTGGCTGGCTGATTCAGATGCTGGTGTCAGAACCAGGTGCATGATCCACCTTCCCTATCAGCTGGAGATTTAGCAACCATAACATCTGCAATAGTCTCTATTACACTGTTTGCCAGTCTGTAATTACTGTCCAAGGAAAATAGATTACTTTCAACTACGGCTACAAGCTGGATACTATACCACAGATACAGCTAACATGCATAGATGGATAGTTACCATACACATGAGACTAGGATGCATTAGCGGGCACAGGCTAGAGGTTAGCATGCATGGGCATGGCTATAACATACAGTCAGGAAAGGGCAAATATATTTGTATTTTATATATTTATATAATAATATTTTCTATATTATAATACAACTATTTATAGTTTCCCGTAGCATAGAGCAAAGACTCAAACCACCAAACAGGTGTCAGACTAGAACAGCTGGGGATGCTTGGTTAGTGAATATGGCCAAACGGGCTAAGACTATGCTTGCGCTTTTCTTCTGCAGGTACTGCTGTATTTAGTTGCCATGGAAACTCGTAGACCGTACATTGAATTACTGTTACCATTTAGGGAAAAAGGCTGTGCCAACCAGTCTCTGAGAAAAGTGTCTTGAAACTCCTGATTTCTCCAGCCTTTGAGCAATGTGCAATTACAGTTCGCCCACTCGTAGCTAAATATACGCCACACGTATGTGTGAGAGACGATCAGAAACTTTCTTTGTGTTTTAGTTGACATGGTTTTATTTCAGCTTAACCGCACCTTCGTTCCAAGGTTAATATTTCTCAGTATCAGACCAAAGCCCTCTTATGCCAGGTAGCCAACTATAGGATTCCTCCCCCTGCTCTAGGGGAAGTCCTCTCACATCCGACGTTACAGCAGAAATAGCAGTTCTCAGTAACTAACAGAAGTTTACCGTAAGCACCAATAATGATGACTACAACTCACAGCAAAACGATAAGAGCAAGTTGTCATTGACCCATCGATTAGAGTTTTCAGGGTGCTGCAGGATACTGAAATCTCTCCAGACTCAGTGAATAAAGGTTTACAACCGAAATCCCTTTCATTAAGTCATAAAACTTTCTAGAACAAGAGTGATTACACAGCATTACTATGTCTTTGAAAGATCAGTTTTACCCTGACTATTATGTTATTAGTCTACTGAGAAGCCAAATGCCTCCAAGCCCTGCAGGATATCTGGCAGGGGATGAGAGAGAGAAAAATGAGATGAAAGAGACAAACATTTTAACCAAGACAAAAATTATATGGAAAAGGGGAATGTATACGGAAGATCATTAATTCAGGGTTTGTAGCAAAAAGTCACATTTATTTTCATATCACAATTTTCCTACTTCACCATTCATTCGAAACATCACATCACAGTTTGTGGCTTGGGTAGGTACAAAGATATAAATGTCTTTGCCAGGCTCCGTCCCCTGGGTTTTAGGGGTAAAAAAATGTCACCAATGTTACTTAAATGAACCTAATCTAATCAATCAACTGAAAATTGGAGGGACATTATTCTGTTGTTCATTTGATGGCTTTCCCCACAAAGAGTACCCTAGCTTATCTCTACCCAAGCTTGGAGCTTCAAAGAGAGAAGGAATCACTTCATGGAATACAGAATGGACTGGGATCACTTACCTTCACTATATTCTTGGAAGACTTTTTAATGAAAACCCAGAGGGCCTGAATTGAACAGTTTTAAACTTGGCCTACAGGCAAATTGTGTGATGTTGTAGAGATTTTGTCCATGCTGTGTTTATGTAAAAGTAATTGACTTATTTCCCTTCTTGGAAGATCATCAAGTCACTGTTGGATAAATGTACATCAGTAAAGCAGGCGTTTCGCCGTTCCACCTTTAGTCCAATGACTTCAATTCATAGAGCTTTGCAGAATTTAACTTGGAAGGCCAACACTTCAGTTGCCATTTTCATTGCCAACTCAGGCCGAAACCACTCTGAACTTTTTCTAACCATCTAGGCCCCTGCACTGCAGAGCACTGGATTGGATTGGAATACTTTGCAGAAATAGCTTTGTTGTACACCAAGAGCTAAACGGACACGTAAGGAAACTGTTAACTTTTCTATGGACTTTTTAAAAGCTTTTTTGAAGCATTAGCATCGTGGCGGCTGTGGCTCAGGGGGTAGAGAGGGTCGTCTGTTCAAGGTGTCATAGAATGATTTTATAGGGTATTTCACACTGTTCCTTAAGGTCTCCGAATAAGTTATGTAACATTAGTTGGGCCGAAAATGGCCCGGGTGCTGTTCTATGCGCCCTAATGCAACCCTGTGAAATAGCCCTAGAATGAAACAAGAGGTTTTCTCACTTTTATGGTATGCTCATGAATATTTAGATGATCTGCGCGCTGGTTGGTAGGTTTTTTCAACGAGCGAAGCTGCTGAACAAACATGGCCAACCAGTGGGCTGGTCTGTATGTAAATTTTGGGGCATGACAAAGGTACAGACCAGAGCCAAATAAGGTGGAGCCACCGAGTTGACGTCAACGGTCATCTGTGTTTTTTTGGAAACTGTCGGTTTTACAGCGGCAGTTTCAAATGGTGAGATTTGCATAGGAAAGAGGTGTCAATGTGACTTGAGGTTCTCTGTATGTCCATTTTACCCACCGAACTGTCGTTATTCAACTATGACAAGGTCAACTCGGTTTTACATTCTATGACCCCTTTAATAGCAAGGTTGGCGGTTTGTTTCCTGACTCCTCACAGGCAAAGTATCCTTGAGCAAAACACTGAACCCAAAGTTGCTCCTGATGGGAAGGTAGCGCCTTGCACGGCAGCTCTGCCGCCCTCGGTATGTGAGTGTGAATGAAAGGCAAAAAATGTGAAGCGCTTTGAGTGCCGCTAAGGTAGAAAAACGCTATAGAAATGCAGTCCATTTACCATCCATTTAAACTGAATATCCTTCAGTATAGCTTTTGTGTTTTCTATGACGCGCAACAGTTTTAAGAAAAGAACGCCTTGATCATTTAACCCTTGTGCTGCCTTCGGGTCACATGACCCAAAGGTTCATAACGAACCATCGTTGTGTATACCCAATTTTACCCAATACAAAAACAAATACAAATAATTTTATTTTAACCTTCGCAATGTGGGGGGTCTGAGACAGCCCAACGGTTAAAAGAAAATACTTCACTTTGTTTTTGTATGCGTTAAAGTTGCCGCAATACGACGTTGGGTCACAATGACTGATGGGTCAGAATGACCTGAAGATAACACAAGGGTTAAATGATAATGGATTGAGGAAGCTAGTAAACATCCCTAGTGTGAATTTGGCTGATATAGTGTCTAGCACACTCTTGCCAAAAACAATGCTTCATGGTTCATAATAAACAAAACGTTTGAAGGTTGAAAAATGTTCATTCAGGAATCTGAATGATCTGAATCATTCTTTTCTCATTTCTTCTCAGACCAATGTGTCCTATTGATTTTCCACACTGCTTCCGGAGTTGTTTTTTTAATGAACTTGGACTGCATCCTGAGCATGCCTTTTTGTGACTACACCAGAGGCCTACCTTCCCAGAAGTGTGTTGGGGTTTACACACACACACACACACACACACACACACACACACACACACACACAAACTGGCAAGGAACTCAGACAGGCAGGCAAGTACTATTGAGCTGAAGTTAAAGCTCTCCTGTGAATACGCATCTTTTGTCTCGTTCCCTTTAAATCGATTCTCCACGGGCGACGGAGAATGTAGAGACAGACATCTGCTGTAGATAACGGGCGTGCTCACAGAGTGGCCATCTTCACACTCCTTGAGACACAGCAGTCACGATTCCCATCCTAAAGTGGCAAGAAAACTGCAGATATTTTGATTCTCCGTTTCAGTGGAAAGGTTTGAGAAACTAGAATATGGAAAGGAAAGCTCTTTAATATCTCTCTCTAGGTCAGTCTTGATCTCTACAAGCGGGTGTGTTTGGACTGTGTTAGGAAATGTTTCATTCACACTTCACAGCACCTTTCCGAAAATGTAGTCCAGTTTTAAATATTTAATTTTAGAGCATGTTGCTGCTGGAATATGAAAATGATGAATCTGTTTCATAAAACTGTGAAGAATATCCGTAATTCAGACGACACTGATGATGTCACAAACAAGAATAGTCTTGACTCAGACTGTGACTCCAATCCGTCACAACAACAGCTAAACCAAAGCCTTCTTATCTAGCAAAGTGGGGATCAAAACATATTTCCTCTACATTTGCCTTAAAAAATCTAACCTAAAGCTAAACCACCCATCTTCAACTTTTTCAGCAAAGTCTACTTATCTCCCAAGCATTGTTTCAAACTGCCTCCCTCTGCTGATTGACAGGAAGTCTGCTTACTGCCGACTACCTGACCTGTTGACCTACACACAGGAATGAGCTTGTCACCAGAACTCATTGTCCGCTTCTAACGAGTTCGAAGGAACCATGTCTGTTTGGCAACCAGGTCAGCCTGGCAAGTTTAACCTCAACAGCCCAGGAACTCACCAGATGTGTGCCTGCCTCTTCCCGCTCACTCAGGCTTTTAATAGAAACTCGTTGACCGTCGGAACCCAGGCTACAGCAAGGAGGTTTCTCTGCGTCACGGCTCCACTTGGCTTTCATCCACTGCAGCCAGTCAAGCTGTGTGCGTGCGCCCTTTATTATAACCAAGCCGAGTTAACATATCCTTCCCCCTCCTCTGGCTTAATTGCCTCCTGGATGACGGTGCACCTTGCAGTTTAGTAGATACCGCTCATTATAATTACACTAATTAGCACTATCTCTCTACTTCATTAAATCCATTTCCACAGGCCATGCATATTCAGTAGCGGAGCAGATCAGCGGCCTTGCTCCTCAGGGAGCGGTGGTGGGGCTCCAGTACGTACAAACTGTTACAAACTACGGAAGGCCTGCATTTCGGAAGCGATAGGCTATCTGCAGTGTCCACCTTCATCCGAGAACAGCTTCAGAACTGCTTCAAGGACACCAGACTACGTTTTGGTACAAAATCCAATAAAATGTACCAAACCCATTCCTTGCTCTATGATATAGCTACTAGTGCTTTCAGAAGCTTTAATGTAGTGGCAGATGCTTTTGACTATGATCTAGGACTGGCATTAAGTTAACCTGAGGATCTGGGAATCACAGGGTAGGCAAGTTGAACCTATTTTAGCTTGAGATTGAAAGGAACCAACCGCCCCTTTACACCATCCACTTAACCCATACACCTCCCCCATGCTGTGCTATTACACTTGTGTAGTAACCGCTAACACTTAATACCATTGCATAGCAATTAATATGTATCCTACCTACTGTTTTCACTATAGGAAGGCTATTTGTATTTAGTTACATGGTACATCTATCTAAAATCTACCATAACGTATGATGATGAAGTACATAACAGGACAGGCTTTCAAAAGAAAGCTGTGATCTTTTACTAGCTCTCATGTTTTACAGCTTTTCATCAATCTAGATGCCTTATCGATAGTGATCGATAGTGAGCGATCAATTAAAGAAATTATACTTAGTCTCACCCTAATTCAATACTAGTTTAAAGGCTTTCGGGAAGGTAATTAAAGGAGAAGGTAGTTTTGATAGTGCCTGGTCAATGAAGGGGTAATAGGATACTACCTCAATCAGGTACAAGTTAATGTTGTAGTTATGTAGACTACTGTTGGTCTAATGTTGTTGGATATGTTTGCACACAGACCTTCTGAGCTGATAACTTTGATCAACAACATTTCTGAATGGCCCAGATCAGTTCAATTTGAATTGTTGTCATAGATATTTCTAATGAAAAGTACATCAGTTGTCTGGGCCCAATGTCATATTCTGACAAAAACCAGTGTTGTAAAAAAATGTATACAAAAGTTTTACTCTACTTGAACTACGTAGCTATGTTTGACATTTGATATCATTGTGTATAGGTTTTATTTAGCATACTGCAACTAGGCCTATTTAGTGTTTGCCTCGAGTTTCCTTTGAATATCTCTTCATAATCTGTTGGTAAATTCCTTGGCTTGGTACCTGCAGGTATACGGTTCGATGTTGAGCTTGAACTGTGTGGTGTAGTGCTGCAGTATTGATCAGCTACAGTCAATAGGGTTCGTAAGGGCATCCCAGAGAGCATCCTGACATTTATCTATTGGTCTGCATTTTTTACACTCTCACACACACACACTTACACACACAGACACTCACACTGGTTAAACACTGTCTGGAAGATGATAAGTACAAGTACTCCACAGGCAGCCAGTTCGCCATTGCATTGGGCCCATTACACGTGTTAGAATACTTTAGGTTATATGTCATTTCTTCATTTGCTGTATGACCAGAGAGACGAGTGAGGGAAGTGTGGGAGAGTCACAGATCAGTCTGGTTAAATGAGGGGGAGAATGCATTATAGGATAATGACACCAGAGCAGCACTCTCCTCTGTCTTAGCCTTTTGTCTTTCAGGCCAGTGCTATCATCCACACAGCCATGGGACAGAGCTTATATTCTGTCACCCTCCATTTCTCGTTCTGCTCTCTATCTTTCTCCTTTTCTCCCAGCACGTGGCTTGACAAGTGTAGCACCAAATAGAACTGAGCTCTCTCTTATCTGGTACACAATGGAGATGAATTCTGAACTCTGATGTTCCCTCGCTCCATTAGAGTATTTTCCTTCCAGTAGAATCCCTGGTGGCATTTTAAATTAAGCTTGCATTAACATCAACTACCATGACTATACATATAGTATAAACAATGTAGGAAATGCTATAAGTAAATGTTTGGAGGTGTAAGGGGTAAGTGGATAATGTACACTATCCAATATTATTATAAAGGGACAGAAGATTGTGTCACCAAAACAAGATGAATGTTTACATCCACTTACCCCTGGATAGCCCAGCCTTAACTACCCTGTATACCTAGTTTTACTTGTGCAATAACTTGTACCGCTAAACTGTAATGACGTGTAGGCTAGCTACATAGCAGTTCGCAACTGCAATGTTGTTAGGTATGGCTGATAGTTAATGAACATCTCCTACATAGCATCAATGGAAAGTGTTGCTGAATCCCTTTAATCCAGTAGAATAATTTGATTCCAGAAGAATCCTTTTATTCCAGTAGAGTCTTATCGTTCCAGTAGAATCCTTTTATTCCGGAAGAATCCCTCTCTTTCCTGTAGAATCCTTCTCATTTCATTACAATCCTCTCAACCGGCACTTTATCACTTTACCTCCTGGAGAGATATGATTATTATGGGCAGGGATGTGCATAGCGAGGGGTGGGGGAAGGGGATGATGATGTGTTGCAGTGTTGGCCTGACAGGCGCTTTGACAGAGAAATACATTTTCTGGAAATCTTGGTGCTCATGCGGTATTGCAGGCTGCAATGTTGCCCATGGGGAAGACGCATTTACAGATCCACTAACATGCTCAGAGTAGTCTACGTTTAGAGTAACTCGGTCCTTTAGCACCGCTGTTGTGAGGGACAGTGTTTAAATTACTCAAATAGCCATAGTGGTCTTCATGAAAAGACAGTTGACGGGTGTTTTGCTTTTTATTTGATTGACATTCAAAAACAACACAAAATAGATTCTGAGTTGTGCAGGTTTTCCATTATTAATGCAGGTAGCACCGTGATACAATATCAGCCAGACTAATATTAGACAGATGCTGGTGACATTTAAACAGTAGTTTGGTGATTTTTTTATGGAACCTTGATGAAAACTCAAAATACAGCAAATTAGTTTGAAATGTGGGAGTTGAGTCATCCACCATGTTGTGTGGAAGCAAACCATTTCTCTATAGGGTTGAAAACTGTGGCGGCGCACCTTTGAGATTCTCATGCCTCTCGCACCCAGGCTCATAAAATATGGAAGCCATTATTTTCCCCCCTCACTTCCTCACCAGCAAAGTAAAAGAGCTTTACATTTTTTAAGCTATTCGAGTGTTGGTATTATGAATCATTGAGTGGATTTGTGCAGAGAAACCAGTGTCCGGTCAGGAAGACAGGCCAGAGCCCAAGACCTGAACAGAAAGAGCAAGATTATCCTGTCATGTTTCATGAATGGAAGAAAAATGGAGGAAAAATTAAGTAGCCTTTTGACTGAGTGAAACTCACAAAACAGCCCGTACCCCTGCCTTAATCATTTAGTTTCCTACACACTGCTGTGTTGAATAGCTTCTGCATTTTGGATTTGAATCCGCTCTGGTGTCAGGACCTTGAGTGGAGTTTGTGATTTCAGCTAGACTTTTCTCCATGTCTCCTAGCTGACCAGCTCCTGACCCTCCCTGTCTCCTAGCTGACCAGTATCTCCTACCCTCCCTGTCTCCTAGCTGACCAGTATCTCCTACCCTCCCTGTCTCCTAGCTGACCAGTATCTCCTACCCTCCCTGTCTCCTAGCTGACCAGTATCTCCTACCCTCCGTATCTCCTAGCTGACTAGCATCTCCAACCTCCTTGTCTCCTAGCTGACCAGCTCCTGACCCTCCCTGTCTCCTAGCTGACCAGTATCTCCTACCCTCTCTATCTCCTAGCTGACCAGCATCTCCTACCCTCCTTGTCTCCTAGCTGACCAGTATCTCCTATCATACCTGTCTAATAGCTGACTAGCATCATCTATCTTCTTTGTCTCCCAGCTGACCAGTATCTCCCATCCTCCCCGTCTCCTAGGTGATCTACGCTCTCAACACCAAGAACGACGAGCACGAGGCTGCCATCGCCACGCTGAAGGAGGCCCACGAGGAGGAGGTGCAGCAGATTCTGACGGAGACCCGCGAGAAGATCCTCCAGTACAAGGGTAAGATCAGCGACGAGATTGACCTGAAGCGCCGCATCCAGTCCCTAGAGGAGTCCATGGAGCAGCACGATCGCATGAAGCGCCAGGCGCTGGCTGAGTTTGAGAGCTACCGGCAGCGTGTGGAGGACATGCAGCTGTGCACAGAGGCCCAGCACACGCAGCGCGTGGTCACCATGTCCCGGGAGGTGGAGGAGATGAGGAGGTCTTTCGAGGAGAAGCTGAGGACGTTCGGCCAGGCGCAGACCCAATTCGAGCAGGAGAAGAAGACGGCGCTGGAGGAACTGAAGTCGGCCCATCGCCAGGAAGTGCAGGACATCCTGCGGTCACACCAGAGTCAGAACGCCAACTACAGCAAAGACCAGGAGAAACTGGGCCAGCTGCACAAGGCCGAGGTACCACAACTAACAAGACTCGCTTGCTGCAACTTTTAGCATAACTAACAAAACTCGCTAGCTGGAACTGTTAGCATAACTGATCTAGAATTGTTAGCTGGAAATGTTAGCATTACTAACTAGACAATCTAGCTGGTACAAGGTAGAAGTAGTCCAATGACTAACTAGATAAACCAAAGCCGCTGCGCAAGGATGTGGCTGGTAAGGTATCCTTTGTTGCAGGTGGAGTCTCTGACGGAGCGGGTGGAGGAGCTGAAGCAGGATAAGAAGCGTCTGGTGGAGGAGTACGAGGCCAAGCTCAGCAAGGTGGGGCCACACCTCCACACAACCAGGGCTTTCCAATTCCATTGTAAGTCCTTCAAATGTTAAACCACCCCGATGTTAAAACCCCGTGCAGGCTCAGGCGTTCTACGAGCGCGAGCTGGAGGCCATGAAGAGAACCCAGCAGCTGACCTCCGACAACCTGCTGGCGTGGAAGAAGACCGAGGCCGAGTTGCGGCGGGAGTTCCAGACGCAGGAGGCGTCGCTGCAAAAGACCCTGAGCAAGCTGAGGGCCGAGCTGCAGCGAGTGCAGGAGGAGTCGAGGGACAACAGGGAGAAGGCTCAGAAGCTGCAGGCCTCCCTCGCCGCAGCCGAGAACAACGTCAAGGTACGGGCAGAGACCGAGCACTTCCTGTAGCTCAGAGGGACTTGAATTCCTTTCCTAAAACGCATCTCTTCTTCCCCCACCATCTTTTTTCCCTCCCTCATCACCCCGTCCATTCTCTTTGCTTTTGAAACAAGGACATGAAAGAGCAGGGGAACTAGGTGAGAGTTAGCCGCATTGACTTTGAAGGCTTGTCAACCCTATAATGCATAATTCATTGTTTTAGGAACACGTAGTTTATAATATTCAGTATTCTGAAGGCGTTCAGAATAACTTGTTCTTCAGGCCACATGAATGTTCAGACTAATGGAGGAACTGTGACAGGTTTTATCACCCTTGATGTCGATGACTGCTGGATTTAAGCAACTATCACTGTGGATTTAGATCAGATTAGATGACTGAATTCCAATTTCTGTTAAAATCAGTTTGAATATTGACTAGACTATTGACTGTCTAAAACGTAGCACTATTGCAACTTTGACATGTTGTAACTGATTTTTAAGAATGGTTACCACTCTTGAGTAGTTGTGACAACTTGCTATATTCTACACGGTTTGGGGCACTTGTCATTATGTGAATAGGCATTGTTTTGTAGGGACAGTGGGTCCTGAGGATTTATATGTTATCAGTTATTCCCATATTGTATAGTCTAATGCCTGGAACCTTAGCAAATATTAAAACATTGTGTATCTTTTAATAAAGTATATTCGGTTTAGATCAGCATTACCAGTGTAAATATTTACATCAGATTTGCACTCTTTTCCCAAGGGACATGTCTAGCTAAATATATATATATAATTATACAGATAAAACAGGGGTAGATATGATATATATATATATTTAGATCAAAATATATATATATATATATCATATCTACCCCTGTTTTATCTGTTAATACCCCATAGATGAAACTGGCCCTTCTAAATGTTAGATCACTAAATAACAAAACATTTCTAGTTAATGATCTGGTCAAAGAAAACAACTTAGACTGCATCTGTCTAACAGAAATCTGGCTAAACAATGACACGGCAACAGCAACTTTGATAGAAGCGTGTCCGCCCGATTACAGCTTTCACCAAGTTTCTAGGACATCAAAAAAAGGTGGAGGAGTCGCAGCTATTTTCTCCTCTAAACTGTTGTTCAAAATCACTGAGCTAGGTGAATTCACATCATATGAATATCTTGCTATAGAGCTCAAAACCGAATCAATACTTTTTGTTATTATATATCGGCCACCCAAGCACTCGCCAATATTCATACAAGAATTCTCTGAACTATTATCACTATGTGTCACTAGATATGACAAAGTAGTTTTAAACGGAGACTTAAATATCCAAGTAAATAAAAAAGCAGACCCAAGAACTATTGAGCTCTTAAATCTCCTTGACAGTTTCAATCTAACTCAACACATAACAGACCCAACACACCGACACGGAAACACACTAGATCTAGTGATAACAACTGGACTAAATATCAATAATATTTCAATAACTGATCTACCCCTCTCAGACCATCATTATATACTTTTTAATGTGGAAATTATCCTAACAAAAACCAAAAAAGAATTCTTAGTCCATAGAAGATATTTAGACGATACAGCTATGATGACATTTTCTGAACAATTTGCTCTATATGAGCCGACTAACCATGATTGCTCTCTGAATGAAATGGTAGAGAACCTCAATGATGCACTATTATCTGTGTTAGACTCTGTTGCACCACTGAAAACCAAAAAGAAATGCACAAGCAGAACCTCCCCATGGCTGAGAAATAAAAATGTTAGTGAAACAAAAAGAAAATGCCGTGCAGCAGAGAGAAAATGGAGGAAAACAAAGATCACTATCCACTACAATATCTACAAAGATACACTAACCACCTATAACAAAACCATCCGTCTAGCAAGGAGAGAATATTTCTCCAACATTATTACAGAAAATGCCAGAAATTCCAGAGTTCTTTTCTCCACCATTGACCAGCTGCTAAACACTGTCCCTGCTCCACCTCCATCCTCAGTAGTTAAATGTGAAGAGCTTGCTTTGTTCTTCAAGAACAAAATAACTTTGATCAGAGCTAGTATTATTAATAGTGGGGTCGAAACTGACATCAGTAGATTCTGCAACATAACCATGAGCACATTTACCTGTATCACACTTAGTAAACTTTCCAAAATTGTCAGCGAATCTAACTCCACAACCTCAGATATTGATCCTATACCCACAACATTCTTTAAGCGAGTGTTTGATAGTGTCTCAGGTCCGGTGCTAGAGATTATAAACACATCCCTTAGAACTGGCGTTTTCCCAGATGCCTTCAAAACAGCTGTTGTAAAGCCCCTATTAAAGAAACCCAAATTGGATAACAGTCTACTTGCAAATTACAGACCAATATCAAACCTTCCATTTATTAGTAAAGTACTGGAAAAGATAGTTTTAGTCCAATTAAATTCTTTTCTTGAAGAAAATAACATCCTGGAAGTCTCGCAGTCAGGTTTCAGGAAATATCACAGTACTGAAACTGCTCTCACCAAAATAATTAGCGACCTCAGACTAAACTCTGATGCAAATAAAGTCTCTATCCTTATCCTGTTAGATCTCAGTGCAGCATTTGATACAATTGATCACGACATCCTAATCAATAGACTGGAAAAGCTTATTGGGTTCACGGATAGTGTATTGAACTGGATGAAATCATATATCACAGGAAGGAAGTTTTATGTTAGTTTAGGTGACCATAGGTCCAAGAAACATGAGAACTGCTACGGGGTTGCTCAAGGAAGCTGCTTAGGTCCATTACTTTTTTCTCTTTATATGTTACCACTCGGCGACATAATCAGAGAACATAACATAGATTTCCATAGCTATGCGGATGACACACAACTATATATATATCCACTGAACCCAACGATGCAACGGCCATCAATTCCATTACCAACTGCCTGTTAGCAATAAACAAATGGATGAACGCTAACTTTCTTAAATTAAATGAAGACAAAACCGAAGTCCTACTATGTGGCCCCAAATCCAAAAGAGAGATGCTTATTAAGAATCTTGGAGGTTTAACCCCCTGTCTTAAACCAGAGGTGACGAGTCTCGGTGTAATCCTGGACTCAGATTTGAATTTCAACTCTCACATTAATAAAGTGACCAAAACAGCTTTCTTTCACCTGAGGAATATAGCAAAGGTACGACCATTCATAAACCAAAATGATGCAGAGAAGTTAATTCATGCTTTTATATCCAGCCGGCTGGACTACTGTAACGCACTTTTCACTGGTATTCCCAAGAAAACCACTGAAAGACTACGGCTCATTCAAAATTCTGTAGCTAGATTATTAACCAAAACTAAAAGGAGAGAACACATTAGTCCTATCCTAGCTACTTTACACTGGCTCCCTGTTACCTTCAGAATTGACTTTAAGGTCCTTTTCCTCACATACAAAGCTCTACACGGACAAGGACCTAGCTACATTGCTAACTCCTTTATAAACTACACACCAGCTAGAACACTGCGATCATCAAATGCAGGCCTATTAGAGGTCACCAGAAGCAGTCATAAGAAGATTGGTGATTCGGCCTTTGTCAATTACGTCCCAAAACTATGGAACAAATTACCCATAAATATTAGGGAAGCAAACACTCTAGACATTTTTAAAAGACAGCTTAAAACCTACCTTTTTACCGAAGCATTTAAGTAATTTTATCTCAAAAGGGTTTTCCTACTTTTATTAATTATATTATTGTTACTTTTAAGATGCATGTTTAAAGTTGGTTTCTCTCTTGAACAGAGATCTTATTGGGATTTTTATTTTTGTTTGAATTGTTTATCACTTGTATTATTGTTTTTATTGATTTTATGTAAAGCACCTTGAGCTGCAATTCTTGTATGAAATGTGCTATATAAATAAAGTCTTACTTACTTACTTACTTACTAAATGGGCATCTCTTCATAAGTAAGAAAGATTAGACTACAGATTCCAGTTTCAGATGCTAATCAAATGAAAGATAGTTTTTTCTGGCTAATGACTGTCTGTCTGTCTCTCTTTCTTTCTTTCTGTCTTTCAATCTCCCTCTCTCTCCTATTCTCTCTGCGTGTGCGGGCCTACCTCCAGGATCTCACCAAACAGCTGGATGAGGTGACCCAGGATTCAGAGATAGTGGAGATTCGTCAGAAGGAGTCTGAGTGCGAGCTGGAGGCGGCCAGAGACCGAGTACAGCAGCAGGCCACGGAGATCCTCCTCAAAGCCAGTAAAGACTTCCTTCCTCCTCTCCTGTCTCCTCCAACCTTCTCCCGGCTATATTTGTCCCCCTTATATATTCATCCCCTCATTCTCCATTTGCAACTCGTGCAAAATGTACACTTGAATACTTGGTCCTGATCCTCGTAGCAGTTTCCAATCTGTCTAACCTAAATCCCCTGTTGTGGTTTAAAATGTTAATTCCTAAATGAATAAATCCTAATCCTATGTGATCTGTATAAACAGTACAAATAAATAACATATACAACTTAAAAACCTTTATAAAGCCGACAGTGTACGTCACACACGTGTTGCTCCTACTGATGCAACGTGTGTGGTGTGTGTGTTTGTGTGTGTGTGTGTGTGTGTCCAGGCCACATCGGTAGCCTGCAGGCGACTCAGATGACCCAGGAAGCGGCTATCCGAGACCTGGAGTCGGAGAGGAGCCGCCTGAAAGACAAAGTGCTGCGTCTGGAGGAGGAGAGAGGAGCCCTGCAGACCAAGAACCAGGTCCTGGATGAGAGGCAGAGGCAGCAGACCCTCTCCCTGGAGAAGGTGAGCTCTGCCTGGGGTTGAAGAGAGAGCTAGCAGGTGCTGAGGTGATGGCCTGGATTCGAGGCAGTCCTTTTTTTTTCCTGTTCCTCCTAACGTCCCCTGGTCTATCCAGTTGTGGTTTCTATCTCGGCTCAGCAGACCGTTATGTGAAACTGGAATTCATCCTTCAGCAAATGTCACAATATTAATTTAAGAGCAGCACACTGTGGGCTGACTGTTGCTCTTGGTAAATGTCATGGAAAGTCTGTTCCCTCTGCATTTACATGAAAGTGACATGCTCGAGTAGCTAAAGTCATCTCTTTCCCTCTCTCATTCTCTCTCATTCTCTCACTCTCACTTTCTCTCTCTCATTTAGTCTTCGATTCCCCTTTTGCCTCCTTCTGCAAAAACCTCGTCTTTTTTCAAACCCTGGCCTTGAGTTACAAGTTGCCATGACAACTGTGGACTGTTGCGCTGTGCGCTGATCCGCTGTGCTGGGAGCGTTTAGCCTCCCTGCCTGTCTGATCATGCAGACGTCTGTGTCTCGGCTGGTTGAGTGTGAGCATCAGTGCGTCAGAGGAGATTGAAACCATGTTCTGGCTGTCGCCGTCTTCCCTCCTGTCTACAAATAGAACCGCATAAAAAAGCGTGTGTGTGTCTGCTGGAGTGTGACAAGCCTGTTGCAAGTCAACCCTCTGAAAAGCAGCTGTTACTCTTGTTTTTTTGGAAGTTGTGTTTGGATTCATTCATTTACAGTTCCTATGATGAAGACGTGTGTGTAATTGTGTGGGTATTACAGTTCCTGCTTCTGTGTGTGTGTGGGGGGGAGGGGGGGGGGTACTGAAGTTCCAAGTTTGTGTGTGTGTAAGTGTGTGGGCACTTAAATTCCAAGTTTGTGTGCAGTGTTGTGCACGTTCCTACCTCCCATGAACTTGTTCAAAGTTCAGTTCATACAAGTAAACATGAATAGTTCACGTTCATAGTTCGTTCGTTCGTTATCTGCCGCTTGTCCGGGGGTCGGGTCGTGGGAGCAGCAACCTAAGCAGGGAGGCCCAGACTTCCCTCTCCCCGGCCACTTCCACCAGCTCTTCGTGGGGGACCGGTTCCCAGGCCAGCCGAGAGACATAGTCCCGCCTCCAGCGTGTCCTGGGTCTTCCCCGGGGCCTCTTCCCAGTGGGACGTGCCCAGAACACCTCACCAGGGAGGCGTCCAGGAGGCATCCTTATCAGATGCCCGAGCCACCTCAGCTGGCTCCTCTCGACGCGGAGGAGCAGCGGTTCTACTCTGAGCCCCTCCCGGATGACCGAGCTTCTCACCCTATCTCTAAGGGAGAGCCCGGACACCCTGCGGAGAAAGCTCATTTCGGCCGCTTGTATTCGCGATCTCGTTCTTTCGGTAACTACCCACAGTTCGTGACCATAGGTCAGGGTAGGAACGTTCATGGTCACGTTCATAGTTCCCCATTTAAATTTTGAACTCATTCATAGTTCATTTCATAGTTTTAAGGTGTGTGTTTTTACTGTGTGTAAAAATCCCTCAAAAAATAATAAGGTGCATCAGATGTAGTCGCTGAGTCTGCGCGTCTGCTTTCACTTGCCATTTTTATGAGACCGAGAGCTGTTGTCTTGGAACGCGTTGCTTGTTTGGTAACGTGTGTGCGATGAATCATGGGTAACATAGTGCAAAGTCGAGTTAGTTGGTTTAGGTTAGGCTACATAGCGAAAATTTTAGCATTCGATTTAGACAGCGTCTATCCTCAGGAGAAGGAAAACATTCCGTAAAGTCTTAGCTAGACCTCAAATAATATGAACGTGTTCACCGTTCAAATTCATTATTTGTCATTAAGTTGCGTTCAGTTCATCGTTCTCATAAAAATGAACGTGTTCAAGGAACGCGTTCTTTTGAACTCGTTCATGCACAACACTGTTTGTGTGTGTGTGTATAAGTGTGTGATACTGGGTAGTGGGTACTAAAGTTCCTGGGTTTGTGTGTGTGTAAGTGTCTGGGTACCAGTTCCCTGTGTGTGCGTTCCCTCCAGACTCTGCGGGAGGAGAAGCAGATATACGAGAAGGAGATGATGAACTTGCGCTCCAAGTATGAGGAGGACGCCGCCCACTTCAAGGAGAGTCAGACCCGAGCGCTGGAGGAACTGTCCAAGAAACACAGGCTGACCCTGGAGAACACCCACACTGCTGCAGAGAAAGACAAAAGCAGGCTACTGGCTGTGAGTACACACACACACACACACGCACAACTTGGCTCGCACGCTCTCAAACACACCGGCACACACACACACAAACCGTTTTACCTAGAGCATTATTGCGAGAGTTCAATTATTAAATAGAATAGTTTTCGTTTTAACATTAAAACTGTGTGGAGTGCTTAGTTCCGGTGTCCTGTCCTCTGTGGGGGTTCCTTTACCCGGAATGTTCTGCTCTAGCGCTGCAGGTGGGGTTTCTGTTGGGCTTTGTCTCCCACGCCTCATCGAACACTACAGAGGAAACTCATCTCCTTGACAAAATGCACACACACACACAGTCACTCCTCAACCCCAACACATGCTTACATCCTTAGCCTGACTTAATGGTCCCATATAAAGTATGTCAGGCTGTGGACATGTCCTCTAGGGACCCCAACCCCCCCTCCGCCCCCTCCCCAGGGCACGAGCATTTCTCTGTGCAAACCTCCCTTTCAAACCGTCCTTAATGAACGGAGCCCGGAGTCATCTGCCTCCGTGTCAGACCGAGGACTGTCTGTTTTGATATCCAGACCGATGACATACGGTATTAACGCTCGCTGAGACGATGCGTGATCGAACACCGCCAGAATGCATTCTGTCATCTCGCCTCGTCTCGCTCCGTCTCTCCTCTCCTCCCTCGCTCGACAAGCCGACAAAAGCTGCCTCCCCCATACTCCTGATTCTCCTCCAGCACAGCCGCTTCAGTCAAGGCTTCTGGGGAGAAGGAAAGGCCCCACAGCTTAGCCGGGACCGGAGGCTGGGATTGGTGGAACAATCAGCCGAAGTGTGACAATCAGGCCGTGATGTGGGCTGTGGGCTCTGGTAGATGACTCATAGGGGGGGGGAGGCAACCTGTGTGTGTGTTTGAAGAGGAAGATAGTGAAGAGGAGAGAGAGAGATAAAGAAAGAGAGAGAGACGAGGTGAGGGCGGGGGTTTTGTTCCTGAGCTGTCTGGGAGTCACCCCCGAACCCTCACCCCCCACACCACTTAGACAGACAAATTGTCCTCTGAGGAAAACGAGAGAGAGAGAGAGAGAGAGAGAGAGAGAGAGAGAGAGAGAGAGAGAGACTGAGAGAGACTGAAGATGGACAGATTATAAATAATGAAGTGTCAGAGGCCGAGAACAGGTGGGGGGGAAAAGGTAGTTAGGCGGAGGGGTGGAGGGTAGGTAGAAGAGGTAGAGGTGAAAGGAGAGCGGTGGAGATGGCAAAAAAAATGCGAAGGGAAGAGAAGGAGAATCGAGGGAGGCGGGGGAGCTGGTGAAAGGCGGAGGTAGGGAAAGGAGGGGGATCATTGAAGGCGAGGGATGGAGGAGGGAGGTAGAAGAATGATGCGGGGGGGGAGGGATGGAGGGGAGGTAATGAAGGCGAGGGATGGACGTCGGAGGTAGCGAGAGAGAGCGATGAGTCACGGAGTCATAAAGAGCAGCTTGGAGAGGTGGCTGCCTCTGACATCCTATTTTAGGCCACCGCCCCCCCTCAGGCTCTTCCTCCACTCCTGGCTCATCTCTCACAGAACGGGAGGAGCAGAGGGAAGACAGGGGCGGAGCGAAGACGAATGTCCTGTCATCCGGTCCCCTGGACTCTGTGTGACTCATTGATCACTCACTCATCGGCACAATAGGAGGTGTGGCCCAGGAGCAACATCTAGGTCACCAGACCAGGAAGTGAATGATGTCCAGCCAATCGGCTCACCTCAGGTAGAGAACACTGAGGGTATCTCACAGCCAGACTGTGAACAAACCAGTCCCCTCTTCTGGGGGTGGTGACAGGAAATCATCAGTCACACTAACCACAAGCATCATTAAACGTGGCCTACAGAGGAGATGAGGCATCGTAAAGCTTCTCTCTTAACAGGACGGTTGCGTTGTGGTGCAGCTCTGCTCCACCGCTTCCGGACACTTCTCGAGCGCGGTTCGCGGAATTCCCGCCAGGCAGCCAGCATGGCCTGGAGCTCCACAAGACTGTTTCAGAGGCCAAGTCTGCATGTGGCACCATGAAGCAGATGGCCCCTCCACAGGTGTCTGAGGGCCAGGGGTGGACTGGCCTGTTTACCTTCTCAAGCACCAACTGGCAGACCTCGTGGGAGGTGTACGCTGAGCCATAGAGTTAGATATGCCAGCGCTCACATACCTACAGGCACAAGAAAAGCCTCCTCGCACACACACACACACAATGACTACTTCTGTTGAGTTGGCAACGAGGGCTTGTGGGGCCATGGCTGAGGGTGGCTCAGAGCCGTCGGGCACTTCAAAGATGGCATCGCTGAGCGCTACCCCAGGCGCGTCGCCGGTGACTCGTGTCAACAGAAGTGCAGGCTCGGAAGTGAGCTGTCTTTTGATGGGCTGAGCCTTTGTGACAGGAGGCAGTTTGGTTCCAGCCTTTTTTTACCTGCTTTGGCCAGGGGGTTTGTTTGTGTGTGTGGGTGTGTTAAGTGTCGCTAGGCTGAGTATCGCAAGGTTTGGACAGCAATGTTCTCTCGCAAGGCAGGACTTCAGATTTCATGTGTCCGGCAGGAATCTCCACACAAGAAATTGAACTTTTTGCCTTTATCAACAACACTCACAAATTTAACTAGCAAGCTAACGGTAGCTCACTAGCTCTTTTTTTTTAAACAAAATAAGTATAAAACAAGATATGACAATTCAGGAACCAGTGTTTATGTTTCCTCTCATATAATACAAATGTGATGGTTTCATCTTTTTAGTAGAACATTGACATGATTTTTTTTCGATAGTGATGCAGTATAATCTCCATGGTTCTGATGTTAGTTGAGAGCTGGAGGACAGTGTTTCATGGACATTTCCAAGAGCGTGTCAATTGAGGGGAGGGGAACTTTTGACTTTCTTTAGACCATGCTTTGAAGTAAGTGAGACGCAAGGACACACACACACACACTGTACACATAAACACACACTCCCACGTCTCTCCAAACCCGTAACTTGGTCGGAAACACGGGCGGAATATGTGAGTTGAATTGCAGATCCTCCACTACTACTGTTGCCATTATAAAACATGGATGAGGGAGATATTTGCATATGTGCGCAGAGACACATAGCAATGAGCTCTGTAAGTGGCGCTGCCTTCCCAGCCACACAGCCAGCACACAGCCAGCACACAGCAGAGCAGGCCTCTGTGAGGAAGGCGAAGCCATGAATAATTTACTGGCACTTACTTAGCTGACAAGTCCGCTGCTCAGACTGTATATTGCTGCCTCTGAGATAGCGCTTTTAAGCCTTGTGGCCTTTGCATATTCTATGGTATATATTCTTTTCATTTTTAGCCCTTAGAAAGCAACAGGGTTAGTTTTGAAGGAATGTAAAAGTTCCAAATGCAGTCTTCTACCGTTTACCCAAGGGGACACGCTTTTGGTTTGGGCAGTTTCCAGACATCAACATTTTCTACATTTGGCATGACTGTTAAGGTTTTTGTAAATGGATCAAAGTGGGGGGAAAAGCCCACGTCAGCTTTTCTCTCGCGCACACGGCCATGCATCCCAACTAAACTGGAACACCAGCTCCAAACCTAACCCTGACCGCAAACCCTACTCCTAGCCATAACCCGAATCCTAACCCCTGTGTCTCTTCACCATGAACTTTACACAGACCCCAAAACCTCACCTCTCCCGACCTGCGGTCTAAATTGCCATTGTTTCACCATAACTGTCTCCTGATTGGTCCACAGGAGATGGAGCAGAAGTTTGAGAGGGAGCGCCTCTCATTGGAGGAGCAGAAGACCCTCCTCCGACAGCAGCTGAATGACCTGAGGGAGGAGCTTACCTACAAACTCAACCAAGCCAATCAGGAGGTGAGCGACCTAGCCATTAGTTGTGCTCCTCCGCTTGATTGGTGCACATGACACCCGTACGAAACGTTACCTCATTATCCCAGAGCATTTAGCACATTTACTAATCAACTGCTAATGTGTGTGTGTGTGACAGGTGTGTCGGCTCCAGGAGGAGGTGAAGGCGGGGGAGGAGGGCATGGGCTCTGCTGAGGGCCACATCTCCTCCCTGAAGGAGGCGCAGGACAAGCTGCTGGAGGAGCTGGATGCCACCAGAGCCAGGCTTCGAGAGACCAGCAACCTGCTGACGGCCCTGCAGGTAGGACACACAGACACACACACACATGTGGTGACACACACATCCCTACCCGCTACTCTCTCTCTCTCTCTGTCTCTTTCACTCTGTCTAATGGATCTCATTAATTATCTTCTCTCACTGCTGAACTGACTGTTTCTTACTCGGCAGGTATGTGTGTGTGTGTGTGTGCATGTGCATGCGTACCGGTTCATTCACTAGAGACACGTGCCGTCTTTGAAGCCAAGATCCTTAACCTGTGTAACCTCACACATTGTCACGATGTCTCTCTCACTCTATTCTTGCTCTCGCTCTCTCTCTCTCTCAGGGTGAGATGGAGACACAGAAGAGGCAGCATGAGGCCAAACTCCTCTCCACCAAAGAGGAGGAGAAGCTTAAGATGGACAAAATGGCCTTGGAGCTGGAGCTGAAGTGGACAGAGACATTGAGGTGTGTGTGTGTGTGTGTTTGTGTGTGCACGGCACACACTTGTGTACATTCGTTCGAGACCAAGATCTCTGCTCTCTCTTCCTTTTATCCCTCCAACCTCTTCAGAACCCCAGCATTCACTCACATTGGCAACCACATACCCACACTTTGTGTTCGTGTTTTGTGGAATGTCCCAGTGTGTGTGTCTGCATAAAGGAGTCTAATGTGTGTGTGTGTGTGTGTGTGTGTGATGACAGGCAAGAGTGTAAGAAGTTGCGTGAGGAGTTAAGAGAGGTTCATGAGGAGAACAGGCAGGTCGCCCTGGCACAGCTGGCACAAACAAAGGATCAGGAGATGAGCACCGCTCGGGAAGGCTGGCAGAGGAAAGTGGAGGACTTACTGGAGCAGGTGATACACACACACACCGGACCCACACACCCACACACGCCATTTTCACACTAGCCTATAAGGAGATAATAATTTCATAATCCAAATATTGAATATGATGATAAATATTTGAGATTCATTCTCGGGGTAAGGAAACGAATCATGAATTGCAAATGGAAGAGCAATTTCCCCGTCAGAGCTTGCATTGGCTGGAGGTCAGCAGCAATCGGCGTCCACTTGTCTCCTCTCAGATATATCCGGGCGGGGGAGGAATGTCAGGAAGGTAGGAGATAGGAGAGTCTTTTGGAGCGCATAGAGAGAGACGCGGTATCATGGGAAGAAATCTCCCCACTTCAACTGCAAATGGCTGGAAGAGGATTATGGTTAGGGGTTTGAATTAAGCACACTGCACTACCTACTTGTCACAAAAATATAAGAATGGATGAAGTCTTGACGACACGTGGAAGCACAGCAGGAAGGAAGTCAAGCATAGAGGGACACCGTAATACCTTTTGTATCGATCCAGTTGTTGCTTCCAATATACTCTCTGGACTGGACCACAAGTCCCTGTGAGTGTATACCGGAAGCGCGGCCCCTCCCTCCACAACCTTCTGAAACTATGAAGAAAACCTCTAACCTGTACCCCCCCCCCCCCCCCCTCCTCCACCCCCCATCCTCCAAACCCCCCTCCCAGATCTCCCGGCTGAAGCAGAGCCTGGAGATGCAGCTGTCCCAGTCGCAGAGCTCCCTGCAGCAGCTGCAGCAGCAGTTCAGCCAGGAGCGGGAGCACCTGAGGCAGCAGCTGGACGAGCTGCAGACGGAGCACCAGCGGCGGGAGCAGCGGCTGCAGGAGGCGCACTGCTGCGCCATGCAGGACCTGGAGCACGCCCGCCAGCACAACCTCAAGGTGTTCGCAATCACACGCTGAAAACACTGTTTTTTATTATTTATTTATTTTTAAATCGTCGTTATTTCAGCATCGTGTTTTGCAACGATGTTTGTGGCTAGCCTGTGAATTTCTATGCGTCATGGCACCGGGGCTGGGCAGACTAGCCCTGTCTAATCAAGTCATTGCTAGGCTGCTTTAGGAAGTCGATTACACCCCTAAAAACACCAGAAGTCACCCGTTAGAAGAAATGACACGCCAGAAATACTGCTCTGGACTAGTATATATCATGTTTTTGCTGCATTTCTCTCTAGTGAGGAGAGTCATCATTGGTTTCATTAGTGACTGATCACCTAGAGCTAGCACCAATATTGCACTGTGACATTGGCAGAAGCAAGCAGCAACTAACTTTGCAGCATTTAAGAGAACCTCATTTAATTGGAAGAACTTGGGTATCCTTTGAAAATCTATCAGGTTAGCTAACAAGAATCTAACAAATATGCAAAAAAGGGCTTAACCTCCGGGGTTAGCTAATGTTATCTACCTAGCAACATCGTTCACCTACTATACTGCCCTCTTCACAATACAAAACTCTAATATCTCATGTCTTCATTGTCTTTCCTATGTAACATCCCTTTCTGTGGCTGCTGCTGCAGATCAGTGTCGTCACTCCCAAAGTGAAATACCTAATAAACTCATTCGGGGATATGGTGCTGTCATTTAAATATAGTCAAACAGAACTGTTAGCCAGCTGTCATGTCACCTAATCAGTGAAGTGTCACCCATGGGATTGACATTGCCTACCCAAAGACAATCTGCAATTATCAGCCCCAGATTAGTTCATCCCTGATATAAAACAATCACACACAAACTTCTGTCGCTTGTCTGTTTGTCTGTCTTGGTTTTTCCGAGACTGTGTGTCTGCTCTTGTTCAACTACCTTCGTGGGGAACAAATGTCCTCCCAAGGATATTCAAGTAAAACACTTGACCTTGTTGGGCCCTTTTACTGGGCCCCATAACTTCAAATGCTCTTTTCAGGGTTGGTGGTTAGAGATAACACAATTTCGAATGGGTGTGAATGGTCGAGCCCCACTACGATAGAAAAACAAACCCGTGTGTATGTGTTTGTGTGTGTGTGTGTAGGAGCTGGAGGAGCGTCTGAGGCAGCACCACCACATGGAGCTCCAGTCTCTGAGAGAGGCCCACAGACAGAGCATCGAGACCCTGAAGCAGCAGTCGGAGCAGGAGCTGCAGACTCTGCGCTTTGAGCTGGAGGACGAGGGCAAAGCCATGCTGGGTGAGACGCGAGGCCCACCAGAGGACTGTCCTCACACTGCTACCCTGGGGCTAGTCTCTCACGTGGGACTGGCACCACCGCTGCAATTGCTATTATGGATGACTGTTCCAACAACTGGATTCAACAACACATTTCTATTGTCGTCCGGCGTTATTTTCAAATAAATTAGGCCTCATGTAACTGAATTAGAGCCAAATTAGACATGCTAATTTTGCAGTTTCCGGAACATATTGTAGATGAGCGCTTCATCAGCTGAGCTCATCCAGAAGGCTGCCGTCAGTCTTTCATGAAATTAAAACTGAAACTCTGTAGGTTGAGAATACACACAAAGACAAGAATGTGAAATACAAACTGCAAAAAAATAACAATAAATAAAGACAAAACTATACCTGTTAATAAGATTAATAATTACAACACACTCTGTAAAGAGCCATGCAGTTGGGACTTCCTGTCCCAGAAGGCAGTAACAGTACTCACAGTGATCCAACCTGCCGTGTTTACCCACACCTCCCTTAGGTAGCTGGGCTGCTACTGTAACCCAAGTGTACTGAGCTGCAGTCGTGTCCCTCTCAGGCACAGTAGATCTGCTGGGTGATAAATCTGGTGTAATTAACCTGGACGGCCTCTGTAGACCCTGGTTAATACAGAAGCACTCGGAGGCTTCAAAACCACTCACTCTCTTTTTTTTATTTTAGGCCTTTATCTCTCAAACATGCATCATTCTGCCTGTTTTTACCCCCCTTTTCCTCCCCTCTCTCACCCATGCCCCCTTCTTCAGCCTCCCTGAGGTCAGAGTTGAACCACCTCCACGCGTCGGCCATCGAGCACCTGCGTCAGACCCACCAGCAGGAGACGGCGGCTGCTAAGCTGGAGCTGGAGAACGCCCTGGAGCAGAGCCGAGTACAGGTCAGAACCAAGGCACAACCAGGCCACAACCTGGCCACAACCTGGCCACAACCAGGCCACAACCAGGCCACAACCTGGCCACAACTAGCTAGTACACGAGCAGAGCAGACTAGTCGTGTAGGATGGAGAGATCCACTCTCTTTAACAGACCAGACTAGTCTCAGTGTGTGCCCTCTGTGGACTGAAATGTTCAACACTAAAGGCTAGAGTGGAGTGGAGATATGTCTCCCTTGGCAACAGTCCTCTCACTCCTCTAAAGCTGGTGTGTGTGCTTGTGCCTTAGCAAAAGTCTCTGTATGCTGTCTGTGCGTGCCTGTGTGTGGGTGGATTGGTTTGTGAGATGTGTTAAGAGCTGGCATGCCAGTTTTTAGAGGGGTCTCCCGAGAGTGTTGATGACAGCTTTGACTCACACAAACAAGCTGTTGCAAATGAGAAAGTGCCATTTGGCTTGTCGCAGCGTACGGTGGCCTTGGTGTGGTCTGACCCACTCTTACTACTGTACGTTGGAGCTTAAAAGCAATGCCACTGGCCTGGGCCAACAATATCTGTTATACTCTCGTCTCCCTCCCTCTCTTTTTCTCTCTTTCTCCGTCTCCTCTCTCTCTCTACTTCTCTCTACCTCTCTCTTTCTCCATCTCTCACGTTCCCTTCTCTACGTTCCCATCTCTGTCTCTCTCACTCTCCCTGTTTCGCTCTCTTTCTCTCTCTCTCTCTCTCTCTCTCTCTCTCTCTCTCTCTCTCTCTCTCTCTCTCTCTCTCTCTCTCACTCCCTCTCTCTGTCTCGCTCTCTCCCTCTCCGTCTCTGTCTTTGTGACAGTATATACAGTCAAATAAACTCTTAAGCCGCCTGCATTCACTTTGCTGCTATTCAGCTAGATCTAGATCTCTGACAGAACCAGAGAAGTCAGAGGTCACCTCGAGGTAAAAAGGACGGCGGCGACCATGTTGTTGTTGTTTTCCATATAGGCATGTCAGGCTAAGCAGGTATTATATGTGTGGAATTTGAACCACTGAGGCTGCCTGGCTAAAATGTGTCAAAGGCTAATCACTAGCCGCTACTCCAACCACAGCCCCAGCTGCTGTGTTACGTGTCGCGGTGGCTCGTATCAAACCATAATACCTGCTGTTGAGTCAGCCCAGTCCCCCCCCCCACCCCTCTCACGGTCTGCCTGCTCGGATATCTGGCTAATTACCCCTAATGCCCCTGTCCGCACGCATCGCCATCCAGATGTTGGGGCTAAGCCACGCGTCTGTTCCCAGGGACCCACCCGCACGCTCGTCCTGTGTGTTACCAAGGCAACGGAGAGGTCAGAGGGCAAAAGCAGAACTCTCCCTGCTGAGTAGAGATCCGCTGACTGTCCCTCGAAAACAACACCGAGATTATGATGCCTCATCCGGTTAACCTCCCACTCATGCCTCAAACAAGCTGAAAATAGGTGTGTGTGTGTGTGTTGGCAGGCAGGCAGGGAAATTAAGGTTTGTGTGTGTTTGATACACGTGTTCCTAGACTTCAGAGATGATGTTCAACCTTTTGTGGACATCGTATTACGCAATATGTAATTGGTGGGTTGGGAAAAAATCCTTTCAAATGTGGTGAGCCATAGATAGGCTCCCTATAGAACTGACACATCTAGGACACACACATACACACACACACACAGACTCACACACACGCCAACACATCAACCTTGCCTTTAGCCTGTTCTCATTTGGTCTGCCTCTTACACACACATGGAACGGAACGCAGCATGTTCCAGTCATTTCAAGTCAGACCGCCCCATCCTGAAAGAAACCTTGTTAAACACACCTGCAAGGCCATGTTTTGTGAGTAAGCGGGTGCGTGGGAAATGAATCTTCGTGTAGCTGCGTGCACACCTTCATCCTTAATTACACTGATATGGTAATCACCGTCTCGTGGTCTCTCAGAACGGCCTTGCTGTTTGCAGTCGTCTCTTGTGGTCCAGCCTGTGTTTCTCTGCCCAGCTATGCTACTGCTGTGATCTTCCCCAAATGAAAACAACATGTGCCTTTTAGCGCCTTCATCAAAGTCCCCGCGTTGGTTTCAACTAGTGGTGTTGTTCCAGCATCCTTGCCAGCCCTGCTTTCAGGAGAGGGGACAGTTAGTGTAGAGCGCCCTAGTGTGGAACGGACCCAGAGTCAAATGGGCTAGAGTACTGAGGACTAGCGTAGAGAAAAGGAAAATAGTGGACTAGCGTACCCTAGCCTAGTGTACAGCGGATGAGCATAGATATGATTAGAATAGATTGGACTAGAGTAGAGCGGGCTAGGATTTACAACAGCAAGATAACCAACTGAACCGGTGAACATTTTTGCAATTGAGAATTGAATATGATGATGTTGTTGTTGCTGCACACTGTCTTCTAACACAGATTGTTCCTTGGCAGTAATGTCAGAACTGAGCACTTTGTCATTGTCGACCGCACTTACGTGATGCACTTTTAATGTCAGATGAAAGCCTCTGCCTAATGTAGAAGCTTCTGGAGATGACTCCTCCTCTGCATTAGCTGTTTCTCAGCAGAGCCTGTTAGTCGGCTGACGTGAACGATGCTCTGTCCTAACATATAGTGCATCCAGAAAGTATTCACCGCTTCACTTTTTCCACATTTTTTCATCTTACAGCCTTAATCCAAAATGGATTCAATTAATTGTTTACCTCAGAATTCTACACACAACACCCCATATTGACAAAGTGAAAAAGGTTGTTCGATATTTGTAATGGATTTGCAAAAATTAAGAACGAAAATATAACATGTACATAAGTATTCACATCCTTTGCTCAATACTTTGTTGAAGCACTTTTGGTAACAATTACAGCCTCAAGTCTTTTTGAGTATGATACTACAAGCGCTGCACACCTATTTTGGGGCAGTTTCTCCCATTCTTCTATGCAGTACCTCTCAAGCTCCATCAGGTTGGATGGGGAGCGTCGGTGCACTGCCGTTTTCAGATCTCTCCAGAGATGTTCAATCGGGTTCAAGTCTGGGTTCTGGCTGGGTCACTCAAGGACATTCACAGAGTTGTCCCAAAGCCACTCCTTTGTCATCTTGGCTGTGTGCTTAGGATCATTGTCCTGTTGGAAGATGAACCATCCTGCTCCCTGTGAGCTATGGAAATAGCACCTAGATGCTGTTGAACAGGGTTGAATCTGTAAGGTCCTTCAAAACAATCCTTTTGATTGAAAGATATGTCTTCATCTCTTCAGGCTAGTTTCCCATACTGAGAGAGAGAGAGAGAGAGAGAGAGAGAGAGAGAGAGAGAGAGAGAGAGGGAGAGAGGGAGAGATATTTGTAGAGATTGAGAGAAGCGGGTGGTGGGGGGGTAGGTGGGTACGGGGGTTGAGATGAGTTGAAAGAGCAGCCTGCAGTGTTCCACGCTATAATGGCTATAACATTGTCATTATCCTAATCTGACTGCATGAAATTGCACTCACGCCAGTCGGGGTGTTAATGTGCGTAGATTGGGGAGGTGATTACAGCAGAGCGGTTGGCTCTGCGTCACCTGTGTGTGGCTAGGACATCCGCTGAGGGCCTTCTCTAGGACGGGGGGAGGAAACGAGGAGGGGGGGGTTGGAAGGGGGGGGGGTTTGGAGGGGAGGGGGGTTTGGAGGGGAGGGGGGGGTTGGAGGGGGGGGGTCTTTCCTCCCCCTCTTCGACTCGCCTCCTCTAGCTCCCCTCTAAGAGAGGAAGTGTACTCACACAGTGCAGCATACTCCGTGGCTTGGCTGTGAAGGTGTCAGAAGGCATTAGAGTGGCCCTCGGGGACAACACGGAGGGCCACACAACAACACACACCCACACGCACGCACGCACGCACGCACACACTACAAGTAACGAGAGAGAAAGAGATGCTGACAGTTTTTCTTTCCTTCGTTTGCGCTCGTTTGTGCACTCACCCGTGTGCATGGGGTGTGTTTGCGTGTGTGTGTGTGTGTGTGTCAGGAGCGGGAGCTGCTGGGCCGTATCTCAGGCCTGCAGGAGGAGGTGGTCTGGAGGAAGCAGCACATCGCCGAGCTGGACCACGAGATCCACACCCTGAATGAGAACATCAGCACCCTGACCAAGGAGCTGGAGCTGAAGGGCAAGGAGGTGCTGAAGATCCGAAGCGAAGCCAACCAGCAGATCAGGTTTGTGTGTGTGTGTGTCTGTCTGTGTGTGGGTGTCTGTGTGTGTCTGTGAATGCTTGTGCGTTTGTGTTTGGTTTCTGTGTGTGTTTGTGTGTGTGTTTGTGCATTTGTGTTTGGTGTGTGTCTGTGCGTGTTTGTGTTTGGTGGGTCACGGCTAGCGCCGCTCGGCACGCCAAGGGGTCGGAG